>NC_047120.1:74148294-74223294 GCF_902500255.1 Thalassophryne amazonica
ACCCCGTGACGGAGCGAGAGGGCCGGCGGCGGCCCCGCCGCCATCCGCACCAAGACCCGCCGCAAAAAAAGTACACAAGCAACCACAAATCAATCAAAACAATAAACAACCAACAAACAAACCGAAAAGCAACAAACTCCCGAAAAGGAAGGAAAAAACGCCACCTCACCTGAGCTGCGTCACACTCACACCCGCACCCTCCACTCACGCTCAGACTCCCAGCATGCACCAGTCAGAGAGAGAGAGAGAGAGAGAGAGAGACAGACCTAACCTCTGCTAGGATTCACACAGCAGCAATTAAGGAGCTGAAGTCCGTAGCTGTTGCATTTAAAGATTAATAAAAGTAAAGTACAGTTAATTAAGATAAAAGAAACGATCCCAACCTTGTATCAGTAGAAGAGCAGAGAGAAGTCCAGGCGCCGAGGACTCAATCCATTCACAGGGGCGGGAGCGGCCGCCTGCTCTTCCTGCAATCTGATTGGCCACCCTGTATGCTTCTCCATTGTCATTGGCTATTGGTCATGTCAATCATTGTGCTCAATGTAAGTCTCCGTTGTGATCAAATGGAAACAAAACTGAAACCTAGAATAAGACTGCGCCGTGTATGAAACACTACAGAACATTTATTTTGACACAAATTCAGGAAGTGGCTCTGCAGCTGCGCCGATTAAATGCTGTAGCTTCACCGATCACGGTGTTGGTTTGAGAACACTGTATATTTCCATAATCTCTGTAAATATCGGAGGGCCGGCCCACGCACGTCTAAACGTGCAGCGGCCCACCAGGCAAATGCCCAAAATCACAGATTACCAGTCCGAGCCTGTCCTCAGTTCCCAAACGCTTATTGAGTGTTGTTAGAAGGAAAGGTGATGTAACACAGTGCTAAACATACCACTGTCCCAGCTTTTTTAAAACGTGTTGCAGGCATCCATTTCAAAATGAACAAATATTTGCACAAAAACAATAAAGTTATCAGTTTGAACATTAAATATCTTGTCTTTGTGGTGTATTCAATTGAATATAGGTTGAAGAGGATTTGAAAATCATTGGATTCTGTTTTTATTTACATTTTACACAACGTCCCAACTTTATTGGAATTGGGGTCGTAAATTCCTTCATTGTTTTGTTTTGTTTGTTTTTTTCACTCAGGGTCACCACAGCAGATCAAAGATGGATCTGCATGGTGATTTGGCTCAAGTTTTACAGTGGATGTCCTTCCTGGCACAACTCCACTTGACATTGAGAATGGGCAGTCTTGAACCAGGAACCTTTGGACACCATGCTGCCCTCGGGTTGGTCTCTGCAGGTGTTTGTATATTAATGAGGACTTGCCTAAACAAATGATGTCATATTCGAGTATGCTAATTAACGCATTCATTTGTATAAATGCCCAGGCAACCTGAGATCTTTAATCACAATATATGAGCCTGAAAGCCACATAATCCAAACCTGTGCACTCTAAAACATTCCAGCCTCGTTTAGTTATGTGCTACCTCTCTTTAACCAGCCCATCTCACGTTTTGTTTTTCATGCTCCCATGATGAAATGAGTCAAATTTTCATGACGGGGTTTTTAATAGATTAATGTATATTTTGTGCTGCTGAATCACGACTTGCTGTGAGACCAGGTTGAAAGAACTCTTAAAAGTTTTGGATGTTGAACTCATCCAAAACTTTTAAGAGTTCCTTGTGTTAACGAGAGGGAGCAAGTGGACATAACTAAATGAGGCTGCAATGTTTTAATGTGTCTATTTTTTATTTTATTTTTTATTTTTATTTTTATTCATTTATTTATTTATTTTTTGGTGAAGTTCTTCATTGAAGAGGAGCTTTTAATTTTTTTTTTTTCCTGTCTTTGAAGCTGCTCTCGGATCATTTTCACCTCAGCTTTGTGTTTGCGCCATTAATCACTTCAAACATCTGAAGGAGAACTGAATCCAGCTGCAGACCCACAGACCGCTTCAGTCCGCTGACATGACCCGCGATTGCTGTGCGTGTGGCTCGTGTTCGCCGTGCCGCTCGTCACCGTGCACGGCAGATCCGCGGAGAGGAAGAGGGGCGCTCTGGAGGCGCTGCTCCGTGCGCACGACTTGCCGCGCGGTCCCGCCGCGGCCCCGAGCAGAAAACCGCCTCAGTTCATGGTGGATCTTTTTAACGCCGTCACGTCGTCCGGCCAAAAGCAGATTCTGGAAGGAAACATAGTGCGGAGCTTCGAGGAGAGAGGTGGGTTTAGCAACAACATTTATATAAAGTGTCAATTTCACAAACTAATGAACGATGTGACGAACGTGCGTAAAAGTGCCAAAGCGCACGATTATGCACGACCTTAGCTGAGATAGATAGATAGATAGATAGATAGATAGATAGATAGATAGATAGATAGATAGATAGATAGATAGATAGATAGATAGATAGATAGATAGATAGATAGATAGATAGATAGATAGATAGATAGATAGATAGATAGATAGATAGATAGACAGACAGACAGACAGACAGACAGACAGACAGACAGACAGATACTTTAAACATCCTCAAGGGGAAATTCAGCTATCCTATAGCTCATAATTAAAAACACAACCATCTAATAAAAAACGTATGTAATCTAAACAACACACCACTTACATATAACAAAGTATGTGTAAATACATGAAATTAAAAGTGCTGCATAGTGTAAGCAAATAAAACTGTTGCACGTAAGCCCAAAAGTCTCTGGAGGTGAAAAGATAAAAAGAAAAAATTAGATAAAAAAAAAAATCAGATTGGAGGGAGGTTGTAGTGGTGTCAAAAAGTCTCATGGCTGTGGGTCCAGCAGCACAGTGAGATGAACCATCCACTGCTCCTTTGTCTGACCAAAAACGCTGTGAGAGGATGATTCACATGTGCCCCCTCCACCACAGTTGTCAGTGAGTCAAGCCTCCTGCCCGGCACTGAACTGGCCTTTTTTACCAGCTTGTCCAGGCACCTGCTGTTTTTGTCATCCTGCCTCCCCAACATCCAGCAGCATCACGCCGACAGTCTGATAAAAGATGAGCAGACATCATTTAAGTGTCCTGAGGAAGAAGAGGCAGCTCTGCAGAGCGTCCGTGTACACAGACCAGTCCAGTTTATTGTTCAGAACTACACCCAAATATCTGTAGTTCTGGACAACTTCAATAATGTGCATAATTTTTTATGGAAATTGGAGCAACTTTAACTTTTGAGCCTCGTTCAAACTGAAACTGACCTTTGTCACCACTACAGCTGTTTTTGCCTCATAACTCCAGAACTCTCAGTCACAGATTGTCCAAACTGTACCTTTTTGGAATCATTATGATCAGACAAATAATGTGGTGTAGTTTTCAACATGATTGGAGCATTTTAACATTTTGACCTCTGTGTAATTCTTCATTGACCCCGAGCTGGTTCCAGCTGCCACCCTGTGATGGCTGTAATGTATTTTTGTGTAGGTCATGGCACACTGAGGCTGGATTCTAAGTGTTGTTTCATCACCTTAAGTGGTACTGATTAGGTCAAAATTGATGACTGGTTCATGGACTAAAAGCTTCAACAAGGTCCCTGTATTCCGCATCCTGTCCACTTCGCACACGTGCACCACAGCTGTATCATCTGACAACTTCTGAATGTGGCAGGACTCAGAGTTGTATTTGAAGTCAGATGTGTATAGTGGGAACAGGATTGGAGCCCTGTGGAGCCCCCACACTACTGTCCAATGTCTCTGAAACACCAGTCCTGATGTGAGACAATGTCCAAGAAGTTAAGTAGGGGGACACACCCATACTTTCAATCTTCGCTGTCAGTATGGGGGTGCTGAATGCGATTAAACACACTGGAAAAGTCAAAGAACATAGTCCTCACATAGGAACCAGACTCCTCCAAGTAGGCATGTACCCAGTACCCGGTACAGCACATACAGCGTCCTGCACCCCCATATGTTCCTGGTATGCAAACTGAAGGGGATCTAATTCCTGTCATAATGTGTGATGTTAATGCCACTGGCCTTGACATCAAGATGTTTCCCACATCACCAGGACTCTCTCCATCTGCAGACTCATCTTAGAGAGCCTCTGTTAACCCCCAAAATGTGAACCAGCTGCAGACTGTGAGTTATCCGCAAACTGTTAATCAAAAGACATGAATACTGAAAAATATCTCCCAAAATGTGAACGCGGGTCTCACAAAATTTATAATATATATTTTTTTTCAGTTTAAGTAATTTATGGGTTTCAATTTATTCATCAGTTACTGCAGGAAATCTTGATTGCAAACCCTGTCACCACAAGAATGATCTTTTTTTTTTGGGTGGGGGGTCACTTCAGCCGGTGAGGTGGTGAGCTGAGCCCCGAGCAGCTCTCGCTTGTGGTGTGACACGCGCAGTACCGCTGGGCATGTCCCGCTCTGGGGACAGTGACAGGAGTTTGACTGGGGGTCCACCTGTCAAATGGTAATGGAGGTGTCAAGCTCAGAGAGGACAGAAACCTCCACTGAAGACTCAAGTTAGAAAGATATTCACAGATTCAACGTTAAGACAAACGTTGTAGAAAAACAAACAACACAGAGGAAAGCAGACAATGACCAACATCCCTATTTTTATTCATATGAGCTGTCCTCTGAGCTGGAAAAATAACATTGATCTGAACGAGCAGGCAGCTGAGAAACAAAAGTGAAGAGACCATCTACAAAGTGCAAAAACAAGACAGCAGAAAAATATTCAATAAATTCAGGTGTGGTGTCACCGAATTGACTGCACACATCAGTGGGGTCCTGCTGGTTATACTACGGCACTCAGTTTGTAAAAATGCACAAAAATTGAATTTTAGTGATTTTTTTTATCTTTAAAATAAGTAATAAAATGAGCAATAAAATTCACTAATTCACTAAAATGCTGGGGAAAGTGTAATGCACGGACCCACACCAGGGGGCGTAAATGACCGGACAATAGATATGCCAATAAATACAATTTATTGTTGCAAATGTGCACAACAGGTCAAATACTGCTTCTAGTCAGTCAATCACAGTTACAAAAAGGTGACGTGTGGGCAGGCCAGAGGGTAGGAGACGCCTATCCAGAGAAGAGCCGGGACCCACAAGGTTCCACCGCCAACGGAGACCTGCAATATATCGAAGCCATCAAGTCCTGAATCCCCAGGTGGCCTCTGCTTCCAGCTGTCAGATCCGGTACTGCTGGCAGGAACAGACACAGGTGAAAGGTGGTTGTGTGTACACCCAGCAAACAGTCAGCCAAAAAGCACAGTTCCTTCCTGACGGAAAAAAAATCCACCACTCCCAGAAAACAGGAACACTGAGAACGTGCAGTACCAACAGTATACTTAGCGATAAGGAAAGTGAGGAGTGGGAACACCAACTCCTTCCAACTTCCACAAACCCAGCTCCAAGCTGCGAGTATACCAAAGGTTACGACTGTAAAAATCAGTAGCAATTAATGTGCGTACGGCACAAAACGGCTGAGTTAGTTTACCTGCGTGGTAAGCTGATAACTCAGCAGAGGTCTGATGTCTCTCCCATGCTTTTCTGGATGGTGGTGAATGATGATGATTACTGACAGCTGTCAGTCCTGGCTCCTGGATGGCAACTGTGCCCTCTGGTGCCTGAAACCCAACAACAGGCAGGGCGCCCTCTGGCGTTGGCCAGCAGTACCTCCTCTTCGGGCGGCCCACACAACATAAAATTCAGTTAGTTATTCACAGTTTGCAGCAAAATGATTAACAGTTTGCAGATATTCACAGTTTGCAGCTGATCCACCAGCATACACATCACTCGTGATGTGAAGCAAGGCAGGGGTGTTTCTCTTATTTATAGATCTAGGTTTAGCTTAGTAGCTGTTGGGGGTCACAAATATAACTCATATGAACATCTGATTCTCTGATCTGCCCACGATGCAACATATTGCCAAGGTCAGAAGAATAAAAATCAGCCATATTACTTTGTCACTGTATATAGGCCTCCTGGCCCATACTCTGAATTCTTAGATGAATTTGGTGTGTTCATCTCTAACTTGTCAACAAGTGCATATAACATTCTGTTTATTACTAACTTTAAGTTCATATAAATAAGCCTTCTGATCCTCTCTGCAAATCATTTATGGAAATTGTGGATGTGTTAGGATTTCAGCAATACATTCAGGACTCGATGCACATTAGTGTAAATACCCTGGATTTGGATCTTGCGTATGGTATCGCTGTCACGAATATTGACATCACGCCCCTTGCATCAGTGGTTTCTGATCACTCACTTATCAAATCAAATCAATTTTATTTATATAGCACAAAATCACAACAAACAGTTGCCCCAAGGCACTTTATATTGCAAGGCAAAAGCCATATAATAATTACAGAAAAACCCCTACGGTCAAAACGACCCCCCATGAGCAAGCACTTGGCGACAGTGGGAAGGAAAGACTCCCTTTTAACAGGAAGAAACCTCCAGCAGAACCAGGCTCAGGGAGGGGCAATCTTCTGCTGGGACTGGTTGGGGCTGAGGGGAGAGAATCAGGAAAAAGACATGCTGTGGAAGACAGCAGAGATCAATCACTAATGATTAAATGCAGAGTGGTGCATACAGAGCAAAAAGAGAAAGAAACACTCAGTGCATCATGGGAACCCCCCAGCAGTCTAAGTCTATAGCAGCATAACTAAGGGATGGTTCAGGGTCACCTGATCCAGCCCTAACTATAAGCTTTAGCAAAAAGGAAAGTTTTAAGCCTAATCTTAAAACTAGAGAGGGTGTCTCTGTGTAGGCTCTCAGTTGTCCAGGTGGTTTCCATAGTAGAGAAGCTTGAATCTTCAACTGGACTGGGTTGCATGACATCAATCAATCAATCAACTTTTTTCTTATATAGCGCCAAATCACAACAAACAGTTGCCCCAAGGCGCTCCATATTGTAAGGCAAGGCCATACAATAATTATGAAAAACCCCAACGATCAAAACGACCCCCTATGAGCAAGCACTTGGCAACAGTGGGAAGGAAAAACTCCCTTTTAACAGGAAGAAACCTCCAGCAGAACCAGGCTCAGGGAGGGGCAGTCTTCTGCTGAGACTGGTTGGGGCTGAGGGAAAAAACCAGGAAAAAGACATGCCGTGAAGGGGGGCAGAGATCAATCACTAATGATTAAATGCAGAGTGATGCATACGGAGCAAAAAGAGAAAGAAACAGTGCATCATGGGAACCCCCCCACAATCTACGTCTAAAGCAGCATAACCAAGGGATGGTCCAGGGTCACCCGATCCAGCCCTAACTATAAGCCTTAGCGAAAAGGAAAGTTTTAAGCCTAATCTTGAAAGTAGAGAGGGTATCTGTCTCCCTGATCTGAATTGGGAGCTGGTTCCACAGGAGAGGAGCCTGAAAGCTGAAGGCTCTGCCTCCCATTCTACTCTTACAAACTCTAGGAACTACAAGTAAGCCCGCAGTCTGAGAGCGAAGCGCTCTAATGGGGTAATATGGTACTACGAGGTCCCTAAGATAAGATGGGACCTGATTATTCAAAACCTTATAAGTAAGAAGAAGAATTTTAAATTCTATTCTAGAATTAACAGGAAGCCAATGAAGAGAGGCCAACACGGGTGAGATATGCTCTCTCCTGCTAGTCCCCGTCAGTACTCTAGCTGCAGCATTCTGAACCAACTGAAGGCTTTTTAGGGAACTTTTAGGACAACCTGATAATAATGAATTACAATAGTCCAGCCTAGAGGAAATAAATGCATGAATTAGTTTTTCAGCATCACTCTGAGACAAGACCTTTCTGATTTTAGAGATATTGCGTAAATGCAAAAAGGCAGTCCTACATAATTGTTTAATATGCGCTTTGAATGACATATCCTGATCAAAAATGACTCCAAGATTTCTCACAGTATTACTAGAGATCAGGGAAATGCCATCCAGAGTAACGATCTGGTTAGACACCATGCTTCTAAGATTTGTGGGGCCAAGTACAATAACTTCAGTTTTATCTGAGTTTAAAAGCAGGAAATTAGAGGTCATCCATGTCTTTATGTCTGTAAGACAATCCTGCAGTTTAGCTAATTGGTGTGTATCCTCTGGCTTCATGGATAGATAAAGCTGGGTATCATCTGCATAACAATGAAAATTTAAGCAATACCGTCTAATAATACTGCCTAAGGGAAGCATGTATAAAGTGAATAAAATTGGTCCTAGCACAGAACCTTGTGGAACTCCATAATTAACTTTAGTCTGTGAAGAAGATTCCCCATTTACATGAACAAACTGTAATCTATTAGACAAATATGATTCAAACCACCGCAGCGCAGTGCCTTTAATACCTATGGCATGCTCTAATCTCTGTAATAAAATTTTATGGTCAACAGTATCAAAAGCAGCACTGAGGTCCAACAGAACAAGCACAGAGATAAGTCCACTGTCCAAAGCCATAAGAAGATCATTTGTAACCTTCACTAATGCTGTTTCTGTACTATGATGAATTCTAAAACCTGACTGAAACTCTTCAAATAGACCATTCCTCTGCAGGTGATCAGTTAACTGTTTTACAACTACCCTCTCAAGAATCTTTGAGAGAAAAGGAAGGTTGGAAATTGGCCTATAATTAGCTAAGATAGCTGGGTCAAGTGATGGCTTTTTAAGTAATGGTTTAATTACTGCCACCTTAAAAGCCTGTGGTACATAACCAACTAACAAAGATAGATTGATCATATTTAAGATTGAAGCATTAAATAATGGTAGGGCTTCCTTGAGCAGCCTGGCAGGAATGGGGTCCAATAAACATGCCGATGGTTTGGACGAAGCAACCAATGAAAATAACTCAGACAGAACAACCGGAGAGAAAGAGTCTAACCAAATACCGGCATCACTGAAAGCAGCCAAAGATAACGATACATCTTTGGGATGGTTATGAGTAATTTTTTCTCTAATAGTCAAAATTTTGTTAGCAAAGAAAGTCATGAAGTCATTACTAGTTAAAGTTAATGGAATACTCAGCTCAATAGAGCTCTGACTCTTTGTCAGCCTAGCTACAGTGCTGAAAAGAAACCTGAGGTTATTCTTATTTTCTTCAATTAGTGATGAGTAGAAAGATGTCCTAGCTTTACGGAGGGCTTTTTTATAGAGCAACAAACTCTTTTTCCAGGCTAAGTGAAGATCTTCTAAGTTAGTGAGACGCCATTTCCTCTCCAACTTACGGGTTATCTGCTTTAAGCTACGAGTTTGTGAGTTATACCATGGAGTCAGACACTTCTGATTTAAAGCTCTCTTTTTCAGAGGAGCTACAGCATCCAAAGTTGTCTTCAAAGAGGATGTAAAACTATTGACGAGATACTCTAACTCCCTTACAGAGTTTAGGTAGCTACTCTGCTCTGTGTTGGTATATGACATTAGAGAACATAACGAAGGAATCATATCCTTAAACCTAGTTACAGCGCTTTCTGAAAGACTTCTAGTGTAATGAAACTTATTCCCCACTGCAGGGTAGTCCATCAGGGTAAATGTAAATGTTATTAAAAAATGATCAGACAGAAGGGAGTTTTCAGGGAATACTGTTAAATCTTCTATTTCCATACCATAAGTCAGAACAAGATCTAAGATATGATTAAAGTGGTAGGTGGACTCATTTACTTTTTGAGCAAAGCCGATAGAGTCTAATAATAGATTAAATGCAGTGTTGAGGCTGTCATTCTCAGCATCTGTGTGGATGTTAAAATCGCCCACTATAATTATCTTATCTGAGCTAAGCACTAAGTCAGACAAAAGGTCTGAAAATTCACAGAGAAACTCACAGTAATGACCAGGTGGGCGATAGATAATAACAAATAAAACTGTTTTTTGGGACTTCCAATTTGGATGGACAAGACTAAGAGACAAGCTTTCAAATGAATTAAAGCTCTGTCTAGGTTTTTGTTTAATTAATAAGCTGGAATGGAAGATTGCTGCTAATCCTCCGCCACGGCCCGTGCTACGAGCATTCTGACAATTAGTGTGACTCGGGGGTGTTGACTCATTTAAACTAACATATTCATCCTGCTGTAACCAGGTTTCTGTAAGGCAGAATAAATCAATACGTTGATCAATTATTATATCATTTACCAACAGGGACTTAGAAGAGAGAGACCTAATGTTTAATAGACCACATTTAACTGTTTTAGTCTGTGGTGCAATTGAAGGTGCTATATTATTTTTTCTTTTTGAATTTTTATGCTTAAATAGATTTTTGCTGGTTATTGGTGGTCTGGGAGCAGGCACCGTCTCTACGGGGATGGGGTAATGAGGGGATGGCAGGGGGAGAGAAGCTGCAGAGAGGTGTATAAGACCACAGCTCTGCCTCCTGGTCCCAACGCTGGACAGTCACAGTTTGGAGGATCCAAGAAAATTGGCCAGATTTCTAGAAATGAGAACTGCTCCATCTAAAGTGGGATGGATGCCGTCTCTCCTAACAAGACCAGGTTTTCCCCAGAAGCTTTGCCAATTATCAATGAAACCCACCTCATTTTTTGGACACCACTCAGACAGCCAGCAATTCAAGGAGAACATGCGGCTAAACATGTCACTCCCGGTCTGATTGGGGAGGGGCCCAGAGAAAACAACAGAGTCCGACATTGTTTTTGCAAAGTTACACACCGATTTAATGTTAATTTTAGTGACCTCCGATTGGCGTAACCGAGTGTCATTACTACCAACGTGAATTACAATCTTACCAAATTTACGCTTAGCCTTAGCCAGCAATTTCAAATGTCCTTCGATGTCGCCTGCTCTGGCCCCCGGAAGACAATTGACAATGGTTGCTGGTGTCGCTAACTTCACATTTCTCAAAACAGAGTCGCCAATAACCAGAGTTTGATCCTGGGCGAGTGTATCGTCGAGTGGGGAAAAAACGGTTAGAGATGTGAACGGGTTGACGGTGTACACGGGGCTTCTGTTTAGGGCTACGCTTCCTCCTCACAGTCACCCAGTCAGCCTGCTTTCCCGACTGCCCGGGATCTGCCAGTGGGGAACTAGCGGCGGCTAAGCTACCTTGGTCCGCACCGACTACAGGGGCCTGGCTAGCTGTAGAATTTTCCACGGTGCGGAGCCGAGTCTCCAATTCGCCCAGCCTGGCCTCCAAAGCTACGAATAAGCTGCACTTATTACAAGTACCGTTACTGCTAAAGGAGGCCGAGGAATAACTAAACATTTCACACCCAGAGCAGAAAAGTGCGGGAGAGACAGGAGAAGCCGCCATGCTAAATCGGCTAAGAGCTAGTAGCTACGCAACCTAGCGGATTCCTAAAAACACACAAAGTGAATAATGTGTAAATAATTTAAAGGTGATTCAGCAGAAGGAGTGCCCCAATCAAGGCACCAAACAGGCCATGAAGCAGCACAGGCAACGCACGACAACAGTGCTAAAAGAGAAAAATAAAAAAAATAAAAACGAAAGCGTTAGCAAGCTAGTTAGCTTGCCAACGCTGATGAAAGTTAGCTGATAAAAGTGCTCCGTCGCGATGTTTCGGCCGTTAGAGGTCTTCCTTAGGCGTTGGAGCACAGTAAAAAAGTAAAAAAAAAAAAAAAAAAAAAAAAAGTAAAAAGGTAAAAAAGTAAAAAAGTAAAAAAGTCTTGAAAAAGACTGTTAATTCAAGTCCAAGTGATAGAGAAGCTAAGTGGTTTGGGAGCGGATTCTGTCATGTTGAATTAGCAGCCAGAGAGAGACCAGCCAGTGACATCATAGTAGCTCTCTTGACATGAGGACGTTTCGCTTCAAATCACAGAAGCTTCCTCAGCTAAAATTCTTGCTCTGGTAGTCTGACTTCTGTCTTGACTCTTGTAGAGAAGAATAAACCAGAAGCCAACAAAAGCTGGAGTTTTTAACCTAACCAGACCCCACCTACCGAGAGGCTGACTGCTATAGGCTAGTGACTAAACAATAGCTCTAATTAGCACCTATTGTGGTCTAGTTAGCACTCTCCTAATGACAGGATGGAAGCCTTCCCTGATGGCTCCCTTGACGACTCTCCTGATGACGTGAATGACTCATTACCATGAACAAAAGACTGAAACTGCTTTGACCTGAGTACCACATTGTAAACAGGGGACAAAGCATGTCTGAGACCCGCTCCGCGGTTAAGGCTGGGTTTCAACTGTTTTACAGAGAATGCTTCCTTGACACCTCTCTCAAACCATTTCTTCTCTCTGGCTAAGATTTTAACTTCCTTGTCCTCAAATGTGTGGTTAGTGTCTTTCAGGTGGAGATGAACTGCAGACTGAGGTCCACTGGTGACCTCTCTGCGGTGCTGGTATAGCCTCTTGTGTAAAAGTTGCTTCGTCTCACCTACGTAGTGTTCATTACAGTTTTCCTGACATCTGATATGATACACTACATTGCTCTGTTTGTAACTAGGGATCCTGTACTTAGGGTGAACTAATTTCTGTCTCAAGGTGTTGACTGGTTTAAAGTAAACTGGGATTTTGTGCTGTCTGAAGATCCTCTGTAATTTTTCCCCCTACTCCTGCTAAATAAGGGAGAGACACTCATCTTCTTCTTGTCTCCGTCTCCGGTCTATCTGGTCTCTTTGTTTTCGGGGACTTCTGCACTTTGTCCAGGGACCAACATGGGTACCCACATACTGTGAGGGCTTTCCGTACAAGTTGTTGTTCTTTAGCCCTTCCCTCTGCAGTTGTTGGCACCTGTAGGGCTTTGTGTTGAAGTATCCTGATCACCCCGAGCTTGTTTTCAAGGGGGTGGTTTGAGCCAAAGAGCAGATATTGGTCAGTGTGAGTTGGTTTTCTGTAAACCTCTGTCTGGAGCTGCCTGTTCTCTCCAATCGTAACATCACAGTCCAAGAAGGCTAAATGATTGTTTCTGGCATCCTCACGTGTGAACTTGATATTGGAGTCCACCGAATTGATGTGTTCTGTAAAGTCCTCGACCTCCTGTTGCTTGATTTTAACCCATGTGTCATTGACATATCTGAACCAGTGACTGGGAGAGATGCCCGTGAACGACGTCAAGGCTGTCTTCTCCACTCGCTCCATGTACAGATTGGCCACAATGGGGGATACCGGAGACCCCATCGCACAACCATGGATCTGCCTGTAGTAATTCCCCCTAAACAGGAAATACGTGGTGTTAAGACAGATCTCCAAGAGTTGGCAGATGTGGTCTGGTGTGAGTTTGGTCCTTTCAGGTAGAGACACATCTTCCAGCAGTCTCTGCCTCACAGCTGAGAAGGCCTCAGCGGTGGGGATGCAGGTGAACAACGAAGTCACATCAAATGACACCATAGTTTCATCTGCCTCCAGCTGCAGGTCCTTGATCTTGTTCACAAAATCTTGTGTGTTCTCCACATGGTGGTCTGAGTTACCCCCTAGAGGAGCCAAAATCCACTTGAGGTGCTTGGCCAAATTGTATGTGATGGAATCTGTGCTACACACAATAGGCCTGAGTGACACATCCTGTTTGTGGATTTTGGGCAGTCCATAGATGCATGGAGTGGCGTCCCCCGGGTACAGTCTGTAGTATGTCTGCCTGTCGATGAGTCCCTCTTTCTCCAGGTTTTGGAAGCAGCTAATGATTTTCTTCTTATAGCCACTCGTGGGGTCTCTCTTCAGACGTTTGTATGTACTGGAGTCATTGAGCAAGTTCTTGATCTTGGCCTCGTAGTCCGATGTGTTCAGGACCACCGTGCATCTGCCTTTATCTGCTGGCAGGATAAGGATGCTTTGGTCCTTCTGCAGTGCACTGCAGAAAATTCTAATAATTATAATTATAATTATGGAGTATAATTACTCCATAATTAACCTTAGTCTGTGAAGAAAACTCCCCATTTACATGAACAAATTGTAATCTATTAGATAAATATGATTCAAACCACCGCAGCGCACTGCCTTTAATACCTATGGCATGCTCTAATCTCTGTAATAAAATTTTATGGCCAACAGTATCAAAAGAAGCACTGAGGTCTAACAGAACAAGCACAGAGATGAGTCCACTGTCTGAGGCCATAAGAAGATCATTTGTAACCTTCACTAATGCTGTTTCTGTACTATGATGGATTCGAAAACCTGACTGAAACTCTTCAAATAGACCATTCCTCTGCAGATGATCAGTTAGCTGTTTTACAACTACCCTTTCAAGAATTTTTGAGAGAAAAGGAAGGTTGGAGATTGGCCTATAATTAGCTAAGATAGCTGGGTCAAGTGATGGCTTTTTAAGTAATGGTTTAATTACTGCCACCTTAAAAGCCTGTGGTACATAGCCAACTAATAAAGATAGATTGATCATATTTAAGATCGAGCATTAATTAATGGTAGGGCTTCCTTGAGCAGCCTGGTAGGAATGGGGTCTAATAGACATGTTGATGGTTTGGTGGAAGTGACTAATGAAAATAACTCAGACAGAACAATCGTAGAGAAAGAGTCTAACCAAATACCGGCATCACTGAAAGCAGCCAAAGATAACGATATGTCTTTGGGATGGTTATGAGTAATTTTTTCTCTAATAGTTAAAATTTTATTAGCAAAGAAAGTCATGAAGTCATTACTAGTTAAAGTTAAAGGAATACTCAGCTTAATAGAGCTCTGACTCTTTGTCAGCCTGGCTACAGTGCTGAAAAGAAACCTGGGGTTGTTCTTATTTTCTTCAATTAGTGATGAGTAGTAAGATGTCCTAGCTTTATGGAGGGCTTTTTTATAGAGCAACAGACTCTTTTTTCAGGCTAAGTGAAGATCTTCTAAATTAGTGAGACGCCATTTCCTCTCCAACTTACGGGTTATCTGCTTTAAGCTGCGAGTTTGTGAGTTATACCACGGAGTCAGGCACTTCTGATTTAAGGCTCTCTTTTTCAGAGGAGCTACAGCATCCAAAGTTGTGCTCAATGAGGATGTAAAACTATTGACGAGATAATCTATCTCACTCACAGAGTTTAGGTAGCTACTCTGCACTGTGTTGGTATATGGCATTAGAGAACATAAAGAAGGAATCATATCCTTAAACCTAGTTACAGCGCTTTCCAAAATCAAATCAAATCAATTTTATTTATATAGCGTCAAATCACAACAAACAGTTGCCCCAAGGTGCTTTATATTGTAAGGCAAAGCCGTACAATAATTACGGAAAAACCCCAACGGTCAAAACGACTCCCTGTGAGCAAGCACTTGGCGACAGTGGGAAGGAAAAACTCCCTTTTAACAGGAAGAAACCTCCAGCAGAACCAGGCTCAGGGAGGGGCAGTCTTCTGCTGGGACTGGTTGGGGCTGAGGGAGAACCAGGAAAAAGACATGCTGTGGAGGGGAGCAGAGATCAATCACTAATGATTAAAAGCAGAGTGGTGCATACAGAGCAAAAAGAGAAAGAAACACTCAGTGCATCATGGGAACCCCCCAGCAGTCTAAGTCTATAGCAGCATAACTAAGGGATGGTTCAGGGTCACCTGATCCAGCCCTAACTATAAGCTTTAGCAAAAAGGAAGGTTTTAAGCCTAATCTTAAATGTAGAGAGGGTGTCTGTCTCCCTGATCCAAAGCGCTCAGACTGCAGAAAGACTTCTACTGTAATGAAACTTATTCCCCACTGCTGGGTAGTCCATTAAAGTAAATGTAAATGTTATTAAGAAATGATGAATGAATGAATGAATGAATGAAAACTGTTTATTTCGAACATTTGATACAACAACAATTACAAGATAGATCAGTAAAGACAACAACAAAAAAGTTCCTACTGTGTACCCAACATGTCCGAAAAGGGGTAGGGTGAAGCATCAGCTTATTTATCCCTACCTCTTCTTCCCCACAACCAGTAATACCCTTTGCCACATATACACATAGATTCCTACACACCTAAACCGATATCAATATATATATATATACATATATATACACATACACATACATATATACATACACACATCAACATACATACACATATACATATATACACATATATATACACAAACATAAATATACACCTACACATACCTACTTACATACAAAATACTATATATTTACAAGCCGAAGCAAAAAACAAAAACACCCTAACCCTCATTACCTTTCCTCCTCCCTATACCCAGAAAAAAACATATTTTTTAATCATTAGTGATCGATCTCTGCCCCCTTCCACAGCATGTCTTTTTCCTGGTTCTTTCCCTCAGCCCCAACCAGTCTCAGCAGAAGACTGCCCCTCCCTGAGCTTGGTTCTGCTGGAGGTTTCTTCCTGTTAAAAGGGAGTTTTTCCTTCCCACTGTAGCCAAGTGCTTGCTCACAGGGGGTCGTTTTGACCGTTGGGGTTTTTCATAATTATTGTATGGCCTTGCCTTACAATATAAAGTGCCTTGGGGCAACTGTTTGTTGTGATTTGGCGCTATATAAAAAAAAAGTTGATTGATTGATTGATTTTTGTACCGCTGTTTGAACTGGTTCATGCTTGGACATTGCTTGAGCCCCACTCCCAGTCTGTTCCACATCCTCACCCCACAGACAGAAATACAGAAACCTTTTAATGTTATTCGTGCCCACTGATGCTTTAAATTAAATTTCCCCCTCAGACTGTAATCCCCTGATCTGTTAAAAAACATATTTTTAATATTTGCTGGAAGTAAATTGTTTATTGCTTTATACACAATTTGTACTGTTTGAAAATGAACCAAGTCTGTGAATTTTAAGAATTTGGATTGTAAAAACAGTGGATTTGTATGATCTCTATAGCCAGTATTATGAATAATTCTTATAGCTCTTTTCTGCATTACTGATAGTGATTGTGTTGTACCTTTATAAGTATTACCCCATACCTCTGCACAGTACTGTAAATATGGTAAAACCAGTGAGCAGTAAAGAATGCGGAGTGAGTTGTGGTCCAGAATATGTTTCGCTTTGTTTAGAACTGAAATGCTTCTTGACAGTTTACTTTGTATATGTTTTATATGAGTCTTCCAGTTTATCTTATCATCTATTATCACCCCCAGAAACTTATTTTCATGTACCCTTTCAATATCTACCCCCTCGACTTGTAACTGAACCTGTATGTCTGTATTACAATAGCCAAATAACATGTATTTTGTTTTACTTAAGTTTAATGATAATTTGTTTCTGTCAAACCATATTTTCAATTTTCCCATTTCTATACTGATCCTCCTCAGTAACTCCTGCAAATCCCCCCCTGAACAAAAAATGCTTGTGTCATCTGCAAATAATACTAATTTTAATATTTTGGAAACATTGACAATATCATTTCTATAAATTAGAAACAGTTTTGGACCCAATACTGACCCTTGTGGGACGCCACAAGCATTGTCCAAGCATGATGATGTATATTCCCCCAACTTCACAAACTGTTTTCTGTTACTTAAGTAGCTTCTCACCCAGTGCAACACCAACCCCCTAATCCCATACTGTTCAAGTTTATTGATTAATATGTCATGATTAATTGTATCAAAAGCCTTTTTAAGGTCTATAAATATTCCAACTGAATGTAATTTGTGGTCTATGGCGTTTGTAATCTCCTCAACTGATTCTATTAATGCAAGTGATGTTGAACTATGTGCTCTGAATCCATATTGACTATCAGTAAGTAATTTATGTTTATTTATAAATTTGTCTAATCTATTATTGAATAACTTTTCTAATAATTTGGAAAATTGTGGAAGCAAAGAAACAGGTCTATAATTTGTGAAGTGGTGTCTATCCCCAGTCTTATACAGTGGCACAACCTTAGCTATTTTCATTTGATTGGGAAATTTACCGGTTTGAAATGATAAGTTACAGATGTATGTTAATGGTTCTACAATCCATTCAATGACCTGTTTTACCACCACCACATCAATTTCATTTAAATCGGTAGATGTTTTATATTTACAATTATTCACAATGTCTATAATTTCTTTTCCATCCACTGCTGTGAGGAACATTGAACAGGGATTTCTTTCTATGAGATTATTATCCCAATCCTCAGGTTGGGAATCGGGAATTTTTTCTGCCAAGCTTGGTCCAATATTTACAAAAAAATTATTAAAACCGTTGACTACCTCATCCTTATTTTCCTTCTTGACATTATTATCAATGAAATACTGAGGGTAACTCTGTTTTTTATTACCATTTTTGATAATGCTATTTAATATATCCCATATTCCTTTAATATTGTTTTTGTTATTATATAATATGTTACTATAATATTCCTTCCTACATACCCGTATAATATTAGTTAATCTATTTTTGTATTTCTTATATCTATTTTCTGCCTCTTTAGCCTTTAGTTTTATGAATTCTCTATACAGTGTATTTTTCTTATTACATGCATTTCGTAACCCTTTCGTCATCCATGGTCGAGCTTGGATTTTTTGTTTTCTGTAGTCTTGTTTAATTGGACAATTTTTATCATATAATGATGTAAATATTTGTAAAAAAGTTTCATATGCACTATCAACATCACTTTCACTGTCTACCTTTTCCCAGTTTTGCTCCTGTAAATCCTTCTTTAGTGTGTTCATGTTTTCCTCTGTCCGCACTCGCCTGTATTTTATTTTCTCCTCTGGCTGATTCCGCCGATGGTTTCTATTATAAACAATGAAAACTGGTAGATGATCACTAATGTCATTGATTAATAATCCACTCACAGTGTTATTCTCAATATCATTGCTGAATATATTATCAATTAAGGTGGCACTATGGGATGTAATTCTGCTTGGCCTGGTGATTTTTGGATATAAACTCATACTGTACATTATACTGATAAATTCATCTGTTATTTTATGCTTATTTGGATTGAGCAGATCAATATTTAAGTCACCACAAATGAACACAGTTTTTTGATTAGTTTTTGAGAACATTTTTCCCATACAGTCAGTGAATGTTTCAATACTAGATCCTGGTGCTCTATATATACAGCTGACTAATACATTTTTGCTTTTTTCTTCACATATTTCAATAGTTATACATTCTAATAAGTTATCAATCACAGTTGTCATATTGTCTACTATTTTATAATCCATGTTCTTATCCACATACACAGCCACTTCTCCTCCACTCTTATTTTTTCTGTTTACACAATTAAATTCATTTCCATCCAGTTCAAAATCCATTCCTTTATCTTCATTGATCCATGTTTCTGATATAGCAATTATGTTAAATATTTTTTTAAACTGACTTAAATATTCTTTAATGTTGTTAAAGTTTGCATATAGACTTCTGCTGTTGAAATGGATTATTGATAATTTGTTATCCGTTTTAATGATCCGATTAAACTGTTCATCTGTATAATAGCAACAACTGTCATTGATATTTGAGAAGAAATTATTGTCCGGGTCTATATCGTGCTCCAAGTCCAGTACATTGTGGTCTGTGTATTTAAATGTTCTCAGTTCTACTTTTCCATGATCAGCAATCCTTTGAGTTATATCCTTCTTGTCTCCAGATGTAGATGAATAGGTAGTAGATGAATAGGTTCCTCTGGTCTGTGTCATGGTGTTGTGATGTGTTTGTGTCCTCATACCTTATTGGTCATATTTGTCCAGATCCTCGCTTTAAGAAACACTATTGTTCATATTTGTCCAGCTCCTCGATGTTCCTTATTGCCATGACTTTTGCTTGTTCTGGTGATCCGTTCAGTTTGATGAATATTTTACAGTTTGAAGTCCATGTGTGCTGGATTTTTCCCTGTTTCTTCAAGAAGCGTGCTTTCCTGGCGATGTCGGCATTCCGTTTGGTGAGATGTTCATTGATGAATACGTTTGCCCCTTTCAGTTTTCTTCCTTGTTTTAACAGTGCTGTTTTGTGTTTTCTGTTGATGAATCTCATGATGACGGTTCATTTATCACCGTCATTTCTCCGGGGCAGAGGGTGGCATGCTTCAATGTTATTTAAATCCATTTCTATACCTTTAGATAGGAGGAAATCAGCAACCTGTTTTTCCACAGAGCTGACCTCCTGTTCACTGGGATCCCCTCCGCTCTCATCTGTTACCGCCCATGCGTAGGACCGTGGTTTGATATGAAGACCTGTGATGATGACGTCGTTAATTCTGGTGTACTGCTCCAATTCAGCCACTCTATTTTCCAGCTGCACCAGATGCCGGTCTTTCTCGGCATTCTGGAGCCGTAATGCCTTCACCTCCTCCACCAGATCCATAATTGATTTCTGTTGCTGCTTCACAACAGAAATCTCCTCTGATAGAAAGTCCAGAGATTTTTTAATATCATCACCTTCCTCCGCTGTCAGAACCTTCTTAGGCCCCATGGTCGGCTTATGAGCAGCTTGTCGATCGCCGATGTTAACAGCCTGCGTTGTTTGTCACCGGGATGGATCTGCACTGCGCTGGTGCCGCGCGGCCTCGGTGTTTCCGCGCTGATGGATCCGCGGTGGCTGCACGAGGCCTCGGGGAAGCGGCACTCGTGACGCGCGGCTCTAATGACGCAGCGCGCGGCCTCAGTGAATTCACCACGTTGGGCGGGCCTCGGACGTTGTTGCTGTCCAGTCGCGGGGCTAAGTTGCCGGTTGAGGTGGTATTCCCACTGTCCGGGTTGGCAAACACCGGCGTGGCAGATGGCAACTACAAACACCACCTCTGAAAACTCAGGTACAAACTTTTTGCAGCTCGCTCTGACGACACGCAGCTCTGACTGACTGTGCTCTCCACAGGTGCACGTGAATCCATGATCAGACAGAAGGGGGTTTTCAGGGAATACTGTTAAGTCTTCAATTTCCATACCGTAAGTCAGAACAAGATCTAAAGTATGGTTAAAGTGGTGGGTGGACTCATTTACATTTTGAGCAAAGCCAATTGAGTCTAATAATAGATTAAATGCAGTGTTGAGGCTGTCATTCTCAGCATCTATGTGGATGTTAAAATCGCCCACTATAATTATCTTATCTGAGCTAAGCACTAAGTCAGACAAAAGGTCTGAAAATTCACAGAGAAACTCACAGTAACGACCAGGAGGACGATAGATAATAACAAATAAAGCTGGTTTTTGGGACTTCCAATTTGGATGGACAAGACTAAGAGTCAAGCTTTCAAATGAATTAAAGCTCTGTCTGGGTTTTTGATTAATTAATAAGCTGGAATGGAAGATTGCTGCTAATCCTCCCCCTCGGCCCGTGCTACGAGCATTCTGGCAGTTAGTGTGACTCGGGGGTGTTGACTGATTTAAACTAACATATTCATCCTGCTGTAACCAGGTTTCTGTAAGGCAGAATAAATCAATATGTTGATCAATTATTATATCATTTACTAACAGGGACTTAGAAGAGAGAGATCTAATGTTTAATAGACCACATTTAACTGTTTTAGTCTGTGGTGCAGTTGAAGGTGCTATATTATTTTTTCTTTTTGAATTTTTATGCTTAAATAGATTTTTGCTGGTTATTGGTGGTCTGGGAGCAGGCACCGTCTCTACGGGGATGGGGTAATTTGGAAAATACCCAGTCAGTAGACATTGTTGTGGATAGTTTAAACTCAGCGCTTAAAACAACACTTGACATGATTGCGCCACCTTTTTTAAAACCATGCCCCCCCCCCCCCCCCCCCCCCCCAAACACAGTCACCTTGGTTCAATAATTACTTGCGTGACCTCAAGCATAAGGCAACACTTATCCATGGACAACAACATGTAAGTCGCTCTCCTTTTACAGCACAAGATTTGATGGATTACTTCGAGAAGAAAATAGAAGACATTCGATTAAACATATCCCAGCATGCCTTAACCCAGCCACTACACCCTGCTATTGAGGTGGGCGGCATTACTGAGGTATTATCTAAATTTACAGAATTTGACAGTATCTCACTAGGTGTGCTGACGAAACTTGTAACGTCTACAAAAAGCACAATCTACTTATTTGATCCTATACCAACAAAACTGTTTAAGGACCTGTGGCCCACTCTTGGGCCGACTGTGCTGGAAATTATTCATCTTTCTTTAACTTCTGGATCTGTTCCTAATGTTTCAAATCTGCAGTGATTAAACCGTTACTTAAGAAACCTAATCTTGACCCTGGTGTATTGAAAAATTATAGGCAGATATCAAAAATATTATTTTGCTCTAAAATTCTGGAAAAAGTGGTGTCACGGCAGCTCGTAGACTATCTTACTGAGAATAATCTTTTTGAGCCACTGCAGTCTGCTTTTAGAAAATATCATTCCACAGAGACGGCTCTCACTAAAGTGGTGAATGATCTTCTGCTTACAATGGATTCGGACACCACTACGGTTCTGGTGCTGTTAGATCTCAGTGCTGCGTTTGATACAGTGGATCATCATATTCTACTTGATAGGCTGGAAAATCATTTTGGGATTACTGGAAGTGCCCTTGCGTGGTTGATGTCATACCTGACCAGTCGTTCTCACTGTGTTTTTTACAATAAAACTACCTCTAACCTTAGTTACATGAAATTTGGGGTTCCACAGGGGTCTGTCTTAGGCCCCCTGCTTTTTCCCATTATATAGCACCTCTTGGGCACATATTGCGGCGTTTTCAGATTACCTTTCACTGCTATGCAGATGATACTCAGTTATACATGCTGATAACTGTAGGGAATCCCCATCATATAAAATCCCTAGAGGATTGCCTTACATCAATGAGAAGCTGGATGTCTAGCAAATTCCTATTTTTATAGTCTGATAAGACTGAAATGATGGTTCTTGGTCCAGTGAGACATTAGCATCAATTTGACCAGCCTAGGCTCGTGTGTCCTTGGGGTAATTTTTGATCCTACGTTGTCCTTTGACCTCCACATTAGAGATATTACTAGGACTGCTTTCTTCCACCTTTGAAATATAGTGAAGATTTGTCCCATCCTGTCTATGGCTGATGCTGAGACCCTGATTCATGCATTTATCTCTTCTAGATTGGACTACTGCAATGTTCTATTTTCTGGTTTACCACAGTCCAGCATTAGGGGTCTCCAATTGGTTCAAAATGCTGCAGCCAGACTTTTGACACGAAGCAGAAAGTTCAACCACATTACACCCATTTTGGCGTCTCTTCACTGGCTTCCTGTCCCAATGAGATCAGATTTTAAGGTTCTGCTACTAGTCTATAACAGTGATTTTCAACCTTTTTTGAGCCGCGGCATCCTTTTTGTATTTACAAAATCCAGCGGCACACCACCAACCAAAATAATATTATAATGCTATTACCTGTGGTTTTGCGCAAAACCCAATTATTGCAATAGAAAATTGATACAGAAAACACCGCATTTCGAAAATCCCCAAGCATTTTGCGCTCTGATCTCAAGTAGGGCTGTCACGATTAGGAATTTCTGGAGACAATTAATTGTCAGACAAATAATTGCGATTGACGAATATATTGTCTATTTTTTTTCTTTTTTTCCCCTTCTTTATATTCTACTATTGTAGTATAATTACACAACTCTGGAAGAACGTTTGGCTTCTGTGAGTGGAGAAACTGGGAATGGTGCAACATTTTTATTTTTATCTTCATTTTACATACAGTCCCAACTTTTTCTGATTTGTGGTTGTTTCTGTTGCATTTCTGAAATTATTTCTCCTCATCAATCACGTTTTGTGCTTAAACACTGCATTAAGCCCATATTGAACAAATAAATACCTTTGGAAAGTAACAGCTGTTAAAGTTCAGAGTTCTCACCTGCTTTTTGTGATCTGTGCATCTGAACATTGTTTTTTTTTTTTTGTGGCTCAGTTCATTCATATATTCTCATTTTTTAAATATGTTTTTAAAGCTATTTGACCGTTTATTTCATCTCATGATCTCATAAATTCAGCATACGACGCGCACATGGTGTGAACAGGACGGTAACGGCAGAATCACACCTTTAGAGAAAGTTCAGAGAGAAGTAAAGGCAGCTTCACGTTTTCGTTTTGTTAACGTTCACTCGGGTTAAAATCCTCTCTCTGCTCCGCACTCGCTGCGCACTGAACGTGTCGCGCCTGCATTCAGGAATCTCCCTCACCCACCCCCTCCCTCACCCATCCCCTCCCTCACCCACCCCCTCCCTCGTAGTCTGCAGCCTGTTAACTCCGCGCGCACACACACAGGCACAGACACACACACCGGCAGCTCCGCATTTTAGACGCGGCTTTTGAAGGAGACGACACTGTTTTAATCAGCCGTCAGCCTCCTTGTTATTGTCCCGCCTTAAGACGAGAGCGAGTCTGCAGCACGTTTGACATCAGATTTTGAGTCGTTTTATGCTTTGTGGATAAAATAAATAATTCACAGTAATCGCGAATATGAAAAATAATGGCGAATATGAAAAATACCCACGGCACCCCTGACAATCGATCACGGCACCCTAGGGTGCCGCGGCACCCCGGTTGAGAATCACTGGTCTATAAAATTGTTCATGGACTGGTACCTCCCTACCTAGCTCACCTAATTAAACCTTACGTACCAGCCCAGGCTCTGCGTTCTCAGGGTGCAGGACTACTTTGTGTCCTTAGGGTGAATAAGAAGTCTGCGGGTCACAGAGCTTTCTCTTATCGTGCCCCTGTTCTGTGGAATGATCTCCCTGCATCAATAAAACAGTCAGATTCTGTGGAGACGTTCAAGTCCAGACTTAAGACACACTTGTTTTCCTTTCGTATGGCTAGCATACTGGTATAGTATGTTACTATGTTTTTTACTTTTAAATTCATTTTATTAGTAATTGGAGCGTGCCGCGGCCTCAACTTTATCTAAATTCTGGGTATTTTAGTGAAGTTTAGGGCTAGTGGCCGGTGATCACCTTAGTATTTCTTCTGTTTTACTTGTTGTTTAATGCTGATCAATTATACTGTATTTGTTGTCTTTCTGATGCCTGATTCTGACTTTTTTTCTCTCTGTTTGAGGTGCAGCTCCATCCAGAGATGGGTGTGGTGTCTGTTTCTGAAACCCTCCTGTCCTGTGCACCAGCAACATTTCCTGTATATTTGTTTTGTGAATTGTTTTGTAATTCATGTTGGTTGCATGGCCAAGCAGAGGGTGACCCATTTGAGTCTGGTCTGCTTTAATATGCACCTTTAATATGTATATGACATGAGTGCATGTGCACTTTAACTTGATGTGCCTTGTTTGTTTGATTGTCTGCATCTTATGCATCTGACAGAAGTTGCTCTCAATAATTTCATCGTTCAGGTGACTGCACAATGACAGTAAAGATATCCTGTATCTTGATAAAATAAACATGGATTCTTTTGTTTTTGCAGGGCAGGGAGGTGAGAGGTTTCATCTCTTCAAACTGTCAACTTTCGGCAGAGAAGAGAGGATGATGAAAGCAGAGTTCCGCTGGTTTCGAACCAAGCAAATGTTTGACTTCAGGAGTTCATATGGACCTCATTTCTACAAGGTGAAGTTATTTTTGTGCGCCAGTATTTTGTTATTGGTGTAACTGAGCCACATTTAGTCAAAATTATAGATTTATTTCATCTCTGGAGAGCAGAGCTGCAGTTTGGCTGAAGCTCCCAAAGGGCATAAGTTCATTTTCCTTCTGTAAACAGTAAGGAGATGTGCTGCTCTCCCTGCAGGTTTTTGTGGTTCTGTTGTGTCACAGCCTGATTGTGATGGTACTTTTATTTTCACTGCTTCTCTCCAGGTGGATCTGTATGAGGTGCTGGACACCCGAGAACAACCACTGAGAGGAAATCTTATCACCTCACGACAGGTTCCAGTCCACACACAGGGCTGGGAAGTCTTCAATGTCACTCAGATGGTATGCCCCCAACTCCACTGGTTTGGGTTGTTGTTGTGGCGACATCACCACACATGAGTCTAAGTATTTTAGCTGCTCAGTCATAAAATCATTTCCTCAAAGGTGTCCACAAAATCAGAGAGAATCAGTCTCAAAGCAACAGTTTTTATTTTTTGCCGGTAAAAATCCATAGTTGTCAGGAACAACAGGACAGCTTCAAAAGAGACAATGACTGACAGTGGATTTTTATACATTCCAGGGGTCAGCGACTCCTCCCAAATGGGCTGACCTTTCAAAACTTAGCACTTCTTACACCAAACAGTTATTCGTGACATCATTTTTGACATCTTTTTGCTTGCTCTTGCTTGCCTCTACTGGTGGTTGGCTCTCACTGCGGTATTGTATCACTTCCTGTTCCGGAGCACAGCGGTGTTTTTCTGTATCTGTTAGCTGTTTAATCTGCGCAGTTAGATTGATCTAGTTATCTAGATAACGATTTGTTTCCCAGTGTAATCTTCACGTGCCTTAACTAAAGCACTCCTTCTGCTGAATCACCTCTAAATTATTTACACATTATTCACTTTGCGTGTTTTTAGGAATCTGCTAGCTTAGCGTAGCTACTAGCTCTTAGCCGATTTAGCATGGCGGCTTCTCCTGTCTCTCCCGCACTTTTCTGCTCTGGGTGTGAAATGTTTAGTTATTCCTCGGCCTCCTTTAGCAGTAACGGTACTTGTAATAAGTGTAGCTTATTCATAGCTTTGGAGGCCAGGCTGGGCGAATTGGAGACTCGGCTCCGCACTGTGGAAAATTCTACAGCTAGCCAGGCCCCTGTAGTCGGTGCGGACCAACGTAGCTTAGCCGCCGTTAGTTCCCCTCTGGCAGATCCCGAGCAGCCGGGAAAGCAGGCCGACTGGGTGACTGTGAGGAGGAAGCATAGCCCTAAACAGAAGCCCCGTGTACACCGCCAACCCGTTCACATTTCTAACCGTTTTTCCCCACTCGACGACACACCTGCCGAGGATCAAACTCTGGTTATTGGCGACTCTGTTTTGAGAAATGTGAAGTTAGCGACACCAGCAACCATAGTCAATTGTCTTCCGGGGGCCAGAGCAGGCGACATTGAAGGAAATTTGAAACTGCTGGCTAAGGCTAAGCGTAAATTTGGTAAGATTGTAATTCACGTCGGCAGTAATGACACCCGGTTACGCCAATCGGAGGTCACTAAAATTAACATTGAATCGGTGTGTAACTTTGCAAAAACAATGTCGGACTCTGTAGTTTTCTCTGGGCCCCTCCCCAATCGGACCGGGAGTGACATGTTTAGCCGCATGTTCTCCTTGAATTGCTGGCTGTCTGAGTGGTGTCCAAAAAATGAGGTGGGCTTCATAGATAACTGGGGAAAACCTGGTCTTGTTAGGAGAGACGGCATCCATCCCACTTTGGATGGAGCAGCTCTCATTTCTAGAAATCTGGCTAATTTTCTTAAATCCAGGGTTGGGACCAGGAAGCAGAGTTGTAGTCTTACACACCTCTCTGCAGCTTCTCTCCCCCTGCCATCCCCTCATTACCCCATCCCCGTAGAGACGGTGCCTGCTCCCAGACTACCAATAACCAGCAAAAATCTATTTAAGCATAAAAATTCAAAAAGAAAAAATAATATGGCACCTTCAACTGCACCACAGACTAAAACAGTTAAATGTGGTCTATTAAACATTAGGTCTCTCTCTTCTAAGTCCCTGTTGGTAAATGATATAATAATTGATCAACATATTGATTTATTCTGCCTTACAGAAACCTGGTTACAGCAGGATGAATATGTTAGTTTAAATGAGTCAACACCCCCGAGTCACACTAACTGTCATAATGCTCGTAGCACGGGCCGAGGCGGAGGATTAGCAGCAATCTTCCATTCCAGCTTATTAATTAATTAAAAACCCAGACAGAGCTTTAATTCATTTGAAAGCTTGACTCTTAGTCTTGTCCATCCAAATTGGAAGTCCCAAAAACCAGTTTTATTTGTTATTATCTATCGTACACCTGGTCGTTACTGTGAGTTTCTCTGTGAATTTTCAGACCTTTTGTCTGACTTAGTGCTTAGCTCAGATAAGATAATTATAGTGGGCGATTTTAACATCCACACAGATGCTGAGAATGACAGCCTCAACACTGCATTTAATCTATTATTAGACTCAATTGGCTTTGCTCAAAATGTAAATGAGTCCACCCACCACTTTAATCATATCTTAGATCTTGTTCTGACTTATGGTATGGAAATAGAAGACTTAACAGTATTCCCTGAAAACTCCCTTCTGTCTGATCATTTCTTAATAACATTTACATTTACTCTGATGGACTACCCAGCAGTGGGGAATAGGTTTCATTACACTAGAAGTCTTTCAGAAAGCGCTGTAACTAGGTTTAAGGATATGATTCCTTCTTTATGTTCTCTAATGCCATATACCAACACAGTGCAGAGTAGCTACCTAAACTCTGTAAGTGAGATAGAGTATCTCATCAATAGTTTTACATCCTCATTGAAGACAACTTTGGATGCTGTAGCTCCTCTGAAAAAGAGAGCTTTAAATCAGAAGTGCCTGACTCCGTGGTATAACTCACAAACTCGTACCTTAAAGCAGATAACCCGTAAGTTGGAGAGGAAATGGCGTCTCACTAATTTAGAAGATCTTCACTTAGCCTGGAAAAAGAGTCTGTTGCTCTATAAAAAAAGCCCTCCGTAAAGCTAGGACATCTTTCTACTCATCACTAATTGAAGAAAATAAGAACAACCCCAGGTTTCTTTTCAGCACTGTAGCCAGGCTGACAAAGAGTCAGAGCTCTATTGAGCTGAGTATTCCATTACCTTTAACTAGTAATGACTTCATGACTTTCTTTGCTAACAAAATTTTAACTATTAGAGAAAAAATTACTCATAACATCCCAAAGACGTATCGTTATCTTTGGCTGCTTTCAGTGATGCCGGTATTTGGTTAGACTCTTTCTCTCCGATTGTTCTGTCTGAGTTATTTTCATTAGTTACTTCATCCAAACCATCAACATGTCTATTAGACCCCATTCCTACCAGGCTGCTCAAGGAAGCCCTACCATTATTTAATGCTTCGATCTTAAATATGATCAGTCTATCTTTGTTAGTTGGCTATGTACCACAGGCTTTTAAGGTGGCAGTAATTAAACCATTACTTAAAAAGCCATCACTTGACCCAGCTATCTTAGCTAATTATAGGCCAATCTCCAACCTTCCTTTTCTCTCAAAAATTCTTGAAAGGGTAGTTGTAAAACAGCTAACTGATCATCTGCAGAGGAATGGTCTATTTGAAGAGTTTCAGTCAGGTTTTAGAATTCATCATAGTACAGAAACAGCATTAGTGAAGGTTACAAATGATCTTCTTATGGCCTCGGACAGTGGACTCATCTCTGTGCGTGTTCTGTTAGACCTCAGTGCTGCTTTTGATACTGTTGACCATAAAATTTTATTACAGGGATTAGAGCATGCCATAGGTACTAAAGGCACTGCGCTGTGTGGTTTGAATCATATTTGTCTAATAGATTACAATTTGTTCATGTAAATGGGGAATCTTCTTCACAGACTAAAGTTAATTATGGAGTTCCACAAGGTTCTGTGCTAGGACCAATTTTATTCACTTTATACATGCTTCCCTTAGGCAGTATTATTAGACGGTATTGCTTAAATTTCCATTGTTACGCAGATGATACCCAGCTTTATCTATCCATGAAGCCAGAGGACACACACCAATTAGCTAAACTGCAGGATTGTCTTACAGACATAAAGACATGGATGAAATCTAATTTCCTGCTTTTAAACTCAGATAAAACTGAAGTTATTGTACTTGGCCCCACAAATCTTAGAAACATGGTGTCTAACCAGATCCTTACTCTGGATGGCATTACCCTGACCTCTAGTAATACTGTGAGAAATCTTGGAGTCATTTTTGATCAGGATATGTCATTCAAAGCGCATATTAAACAAATATGTAGGACTGCTTTTTTGCATTTACGCAATATCTCTAAAATTAGAAAGGTCTTGTCTCAGAGTGATGCTGAAAAACTAATTCATGCATTTATTTCCTCTAGGCTGGACTATTGTAATTCATTATTATCAGGTTGTCCTAAAAGTTCCCTAAAAAGCCTTCAGTTAATTCAAAATGCTGCAGCTAGAGTACTAACGGGGACTAGAAGGAGAGAGCATATCTCACCCATATTGGCCTCTCTTCATTGGCTTCCTGTTAATTCTAGAATAGAATTTAAAATTCTCCTTCTTACTTATAAGGTTTTGAATAATCAGGTCCCATCTTATCTTAGGGACCTCGTAGTACCATATCACCCCAATAGAGTGCTTCGCTCTCAGACTGCAGGCTTACTTGTAGTTCCTAGGGTTTGTAAGAGTAGAATGGGAGGCAGAGCCTTCAGCTTTCAGGCTCCTCTCCTGTGGAACCAGCTCCCAATTCAGATCAGGGAGACAGACACCCTCTCTACTTTTAAGATTAGGCTTAAAACTTTCCTTTTTGCTAAAGCTTATAGTTAGGGCTGGATCAGGTGACCCTGAACCATCCCTTAGTTATGCTGCTATAGACGTAGACTGCTGGGGGGTTCCCATGATGCACTGTTTCTTTCTCTTTTTGCTCTGTATGCACCACTCTGCATTAAATCATTAGTGATCGATCTCTGTTCCCCTCCACAGCATGTCTTTTTCCTGGTTCTCTCCCTCAGCCCCAACCAGTCCCAGCAGAAGACTGCCCCTCCCTGAGCCTGGTTCTGCTGGAGGTTTCTTCCTGTTAAAAGGGAGTTTTTCCTTCCCACTGTAGCCAAGTGCTTGCTCACAGGGGGTCGTTTTGACCGTTGGGGTTTTACATAATTATTGTATGGCCTTGCCTTACAATATAAAGCGCCTTGGGGCAACTGTTTGTTGTGATTTGGCGCTATATAAAAAAAAAAATTGATTGATTGATCATTTTATAAATGCAAATTAGTTCAGTTTTGGAAATCCACTCTCGGTCAGGGTGGTGGCGTTAAAAAAAAAAACATTTGTCATGGAAAAATCCAGGCCAGTCTGTTCATTTCTGGGTCAGCAGGCCCTGGGCCATGAAAATGTATTGCTCTGGTAAATCTCACATTTTTAATCCAATATTCATTTTCTTCACAGTTGTTTCACTCGATTTATACCTTTAACTCCAAATTCTGACCTTATAGTTTCCTTTGAAAGAAAACATGCATACATTTTGCACATAACATATTTTCTTTTGTTAACATCTGTTCACTGCTATCAGAAATACACAACAAACCCCTTTTCTGGTTTTACATATTATCATGATAAGGTTTTTCCGCTTTCTTCAACAAAAAGTTACACTACATTTTTCCTCCTGTTTGCCAGCTGGATTTATCAGTGGAGAGTCTTGTGGGATCAGGATCCTCTTGTGGTTTCTCTTTTTTCTTTCTTTATGTAAGAATGCGGACAATCAGGTTTGAGTTATCTTAAAAGCTCCAGTAATATTTAGCATTGGTCTGTAGTTTGGATCTCTCATTCACAAAAAACTGTCATCATAACAAAGCAAAGCATGTGTGAAACACATGAATCATGATCACTGTCTATTTAATCAGAGGGTATTTCTGTTTTTATAAAGTATGTAAGTGCCAATATGCTCCATATACACTCAACAAAAATATAAACGCAACACTTTTGGTTTTGCTCCCATTTTGTATGAGATGAACTCAAAGATCTAAAACTTTTTCCACATACACAATATCACCATTTCTCTCAAATATTGTTCACAAACCAGTCTAAATCTGTGATAGTGAGCACTTCTCCTTTGCTGAGATAATCCATCCCACCTCACAGGTGTGCCATATCAAGATGCTGATTAGACACCATGATTAGTGCACAGGTGTGCCTTAGACTGCCCACAATAAAAGGCCACTCTGAAAGGTGCAGTTTTATCACACAGCACAATGCCACAGATGTCGCAAGATTTGAGGGAGCGTGCAATTGGCATGCTGACAGCAGGAATGTCAACCAGAGCTGTTGCTCGTGTATTGAATGTTCATTTCTCTACCATAAGCCGTCTCCAAAGGCGTTTCAGAGAATTTGGCAGTACATCCAACCAGCCTCACAACCGCAGGCCACGTGTAACCACACCAGCCCAGGACCTCCACATCCAGCATGTCCACCTCCAAGATTGTCTGAGACCAGCCACTCGGACAGCTGCTGAAACAATCGGTTTGCATAACCAAAGAATTTCTGCACAAACTGTCAGAAACCGTCTCAGGGAAGCTCATCTACATGCTCGTCGTCCTCATCGGGGTCTCGACCTGACTCCAGTTCGTCGTCGTAACCGACTTGAGTGGGCAAATCCTCACATTCGCTGGCATTTGGCACGTTGGAGAGGTGTTCTCTTCACGGATGAATCCCGGTTCACACTGTTCAGGGCAGATGGCAGACAGCGTGTGTGGCGTCGTGTGGGTGAGCGGTTTTCTGATTTCAATGTTGTGGATCGAGTGGCCCATGGTGGCCGTGGGGTTATGGTATGGGCAGGCGTCTTATGGACGAAGAACACAGGTGCATTTTATTGATGGCATTTTGAATGCACAGAGATACCGTGACGAGATCCTGAGGCCCATTGTTGTGCCATACATCCAAGAACATCACCTCATGTTGCAGCAGGATAATGCACGGCCCCATGTTGCAACGATCTGTACACAATTCTTGGAAGCTGAAAATGTCCCAGCATGGCCGGCATACTCACCGGACATGTCACCCATTGAGCATGTTTGGGATGCTCTGGACCGGCGTATACGACAGCGTGTACCAGTTCCTGCCAATATCCAGCAAGTTCACACAGCCAACATTCCACAGGCCACAATTGACAACCTGATTAACTCTATGCGAAGGAGATGTGTTGCACTGCATGAGGCAAATGGTGGTCACACCAGATACTGACTGGTATCCCCCCCCCAATAAAACAAAACTGCACCTTTCAGAGTGGCCTTTTATTGTGGGCAGTCTAAGGCACACCTGTGCACTAATCATGGTGTCTAATCAGCATCTTGATATGGCACACCTGTGAGGTGATATGGATTATCTCAACAAAGGAGAAGTGCTCACTATCACAGATTTAGACTGGTTTGTGAACAATATTTGAGGGAAATGGTGATATTGTGTATGTGGAAAAAGTTTTAGATCTTTGAGTTCATCTCATACAAAATGGGAGCAAAACCAAAAGTGTTGCGTTTATATTTTTGTTGAGTGTAATTACTTCATGGAGTTCTGAATTTCAGGTGTCAAAGTGGCTCCTCAGAGGTCAGGAGAACAGCAGCATCCTGGTGGCAACCACGCTGCCTACTGGGAACCGGACAGAGTCGGTACACAAAGAGTGGACAGAAAAAGTCACATACCTGGTCTTATTCTCAGACAATGGAAGAGCAGGAGGAGCATCGAACACATCGCACCCAGGTACGGTCTGGGTGTGCTGTCAAGAAAATCATGCAGAACAGCAAGTAGAGGACATAGATTACATGTTGGGATTAAATGTGCCGTGTTTTCACTCTAATAAACCATAAGAATTCATACGTTTTGCACTTCCAACACTGGGAGCTACTTCCAGAATGGCACTTAATTTTTATGAAGTTATAAGAAGTCTTGAATGCATGTTTTCCAGCTTTACCTGCTCCACCCATTGTTTCACGACATCAAGTGTGCTCAGCCAACACATAGAAAGCATGCAGGACAGGTGATCTCCAGGGGGACTGGTGACCCCTTCCTCTTAAAAGGTTTAGTAAATGGACTTCAGAATCACTGCCTTATTTAAAATTAAAAGATATGTGTTATATTTTAACTTTATACAAATGACAGAATTGTCATTAATGTAGTTATTCTATCAAGAATAATTAGATTTATAAAATCAAAACCATAAGTCAAAACTGCTTTATTGTCCAAGACCTCTGCCTCACGGCAGAACTGCTGTATGTCATTAAGGAATAATAACTTTTTTGTCACAACCTGGTGGTCAGGCTCCTTTTGCTGCAGTAGAGTAAAATATGTAGTAAACAGGAGCTTCCAGCAGGGGGCACAGCGCACAAAGACAGAAGTGGTGATTCATTATTTGGGTTTGTGATCATGGTGCTAAAACTCAATTTTGAAAGTTATCGGTCAGCTGTAGCTTCCAATAAATTTTTGGGTGGTTTACTGGTTTAGCTTTATAAACGATAACTTTTCAGTTAGCTGATTAGCTGTTATTGAAGCTAACTTTTTGGTTAGCTGTGCCCACCACTGGTTCTGATATGGTCCAGGGTCAGAATTGGAAGCTTTCACATCATCTTATGCTGAACATCAGCTTTGGTTAACAGCTCGACAATTAGATTGACTAATTTAAGCAAAGGATAACTGACGAGTTGCTAAATGGAAAATACACTCTCAATGCTAACATCAGTATTACAGTTACTGCATGTGTTGCTGATGGTCAGATGTGACAATCTGCCCCAGAAGAGTATTTTTGATATTAGTGAAGCTAATGACCACGTTATTGAGCTCCGTGAAGAATGCAAATGTTGTTCCTCACTATAGTGGGCGTTTCTACACCATGTGCATTCATAAATTTAAAAAATCCCTAGGTTAAGATCTATGAGTGTGTTGTAGCACCCCCTTGTGGCTTGTGAACAACAGGCTGCATTAAAGCTTAAAAATACAAAGAAATGTTTATTTTATTAAGATGCTTTCTAAATGTAATCATCTGGTGTCTGTAGGACAAACACAATCTGCTGCTACTATACACACCCGCAGCAGCAGGGGGCGACGAGCAGCACCTGCTTTCTCACCTTACAGTCAGCGACAGTCCTGTCAGCGTGTTCCCCTCATTGTAAATTTCGAGGAGATTGGATGGTCGGGCTGGATCATCTCTCCTCGTGGTTACAATGCCTACCACTGCAAAGGATCCTGTCCATTCCCGCTGGGGGGAAATCTCCGCCCTACCAACCACGCCACGGTGCGCTCCATCATGCATGCACTGAAGCTGATGACTGAGGATGTGGGTGCCCCCTGCTGTGTGCCCGACAGACTGCACTCCATTAGTCTGCTGTATTTTGACGAAGAGGAGAATGTGGTTTTGAAGCAGTATGAGGACATGGTGGCATTAAGTTGTGGTTGTCACTGAGTCCCTCTGCTCTGACTCTGACGATGAGGGAAGATGGACAATTTGTGCTCTTTGGTTTGATTAGAACACTGTTTTCATGCACATGTACAGATACTGTATTATTTTTAAGAAATAAAATAATTCTGAAATCATGAACTTTAAGACTAAAATGTTTGAATTGAAGGATGCATGTTGGTACTTCTATTTCTTTGTCTTCTATTTCAATTCAATTTAATTTCAATGTATTTTCATTTACAGTAGTGTTCAGAATAACAGTAGTGCTATGTGACTAAAAAGATTAATCCAGGTTTTGAGTATATTTCTTATTGTTACATGGGAAACAAGGTACCAGTAGATTCAGTAGATTCTCACAAATCCAACAAGACCAAGCATTCATGATATGCACACTCTTAAGGCTATGAAATTGGGCTATTAGTAAAAAAAAAAAAAGTAGAAAAGGGGGGTGTTCACAATAATAGTAGCATCTGCTGTAGACGCTACAAACTCAAAACTATTATGTTCAAACTGCTCTTTTAGCAATCCTGTGAATCACTAAACTAGTATTTAGTTGTATAATCACAGTTTTTCATGATTTCTGCACATCTGCGAGGCATTAATTTTGTTGGTTTGGAACCAAGATTTTGCTGGTTTACTAGTGTGCTTGGGGTCATTGTCTTGTTGAAACACCCATTTCAAGGGCATGTCCTCTTCAGCATAAGGCAACATGACCTCTTCAAGTATTCTGACATATCCAAACTGATCCATGATACCTGGTATGTGATATATAGGCCCAACACCATAGTAGGAGAAACATGCCCATATCATGATGCTTGCACCACCATGCTTCACTGTCTTCACTGTGAACTGTGGCTTGAATTCAGAGTTTGGGGGTCGTCTCACAAACTGTCTGCGGCCCTTGGACCCAAAAAGAACAATTTTACTCTCATCAGTCCACAAAATATTCCTCCATTTCTCTTTAGGCCAGTTGATGTGTTCTTTGGCAAATTGTAACCTCTTCTGCACGTCTTTTATTTAACAGAGGGACTTTGCGGGGGATTCTTGCAAATAAATTAGCTTCACACAGGCGTCTTCTAACTGTCACAGCACTTACAGGTAACTCCAGACTGTCTTTGATCATCCTGGAGCTGATCAATGGGTGAGCCTTTGCCATTCTGGTTATTCTTCTATCCGTTTTGATGGTTGTTTTCCGTTTTCTTCCACACGTCTCTGTTTTTTGTCCATTTTAAATCACTGGAGATCATTGTAGATGAACAGCCTATAATTTTTTGCACCTGCGTATAGGTTTTCCCCTCTCCAATCAACTTTTTAATCAAACTACGCTGTTCTTCTGAACAATGTCTTGAAGGTCCCATTTTCCTCAGGCTTTCAAAGAGAAAAGCATGTTCAACAGGTGCTGGCTTCATCCTTAAATAGGGGACACCTGATTCACACCTGTTTGTTCCACAAAACTGACAAACTCACTGACTGAATGCCACACTACTATTATTGTGAACACCCCCTTTTCTACTTTTTTTTTACTAATAGCCCAATTTCATAGCCTTGAGTATGCATATCATGAATGCTTGGTCTTGTTGGATTTGTGAGAATCTACTGAGTCTATTGGTACCTTGTTTCCCATGTAACAATAAGAAATATACTCAAAACCTGGATTAATCTTTTTAGTCACATAGCACTACTATTATTCTGAACACTACTGTATATAGCACCAAATCACAACAAGGCTGCCTCAAGGTGCTTCACACAAGTAAGGTCTAACCTTGCCAACCCACAGAGCAAGCACACAGGCGACAGTGGTAAGAAAAAAACTCCCTCTGATGATTTGAGGAAGAAACCTCAAGCAGACCAGACTCAAAGGGATGACCCTCTGCTTGGGCCATGCTACCGACACAGTTGACATTAGAAATATATAGGAACTTTTGGGGAATCCATGCTGGTATCCAGAACAGGAGGCCTGCAGAAGAAATTCTGACTCATTGATGACTACAAACTTTTCAGTCGCCTTTTTACCCAAATCCAAGATCAGGCAGATCCAAATACTTTAAATGACACAATGAGAAACTTGGAATGATATGACAGAAGTGCTTATACACTTTTATGCCACTAGGTGACACTGTTGCAGTTGCTCAGTTATCACAGAGAGTGGAGTCTACGTGAAACTTCTTTTTTGAAATCCTTGTCAGTGGCCCTCAGACTTTAAAATATATTCAGAAATGAATGCAAATCATCCAATTTTGTATAATCAGAATATTTAAAGTTGCAGCATTGGAGTCATTCCAGCAGTACCCATGGATCCTCCTAATAGACCTGGTGGCAAAGACACCCAGTGACCGGCATCCAAGTCTCACAACCATACAGTAAGACCCTAAAGACTGAGACCTTTGTTCTCCTGCAAAGGCATTGACATCACCAAGCACCTCATTCCAACAACCTCAAAACAGTTCAAAGGGCTCATTTCACTGAAAGATTCTGGAACCTCAGAAGTTAATTTTTCATTAACGTTCTTAAAGGCCCCTTCAGACATAGTGAAAATTAGTACAAATCAGGGCAACTCACGGTGGAACAGCTCGTATGACCAAGCAACGCAAACATCAAGCCGACGGCAGGTGTGCATGATCCTGGTGTGACGGTTTCATGCACATGAGAACACACTGCGAGATGTGTAACCACATCGTGCAGCTGCTGTGGAAAAAAAAAACACTTGCCAAGCACAGGATTCAAACCTGCATTTTTGAAAAAATCTCTCTTATCGAGCCAACCACACAAGTATGATCTGTGTGTTCCTCTGTAGATGACCCATGGTCACAGACTTGTTTCTATATAGGCTCTCAGTTGTCCAGTTGGTTTCTATAGTAGAGAAGCTTGAATCTTCGACTGGAGTGGGTTGCTTGACGCGAGGATGTTTCGCTTCAAATCGCAGACGCTTCCTCAGCTAAAATTCTTGCTCTGGTAGTCTGACTTCTGTCTTGACTCTTGTAGAGAAGAATAAACAGAAGCCAACAAAAGCTGGAGCTTTTTAAACCTAACCAGACCCCTCCTACCGAGAGGCCGACTGCTAAAGGCTAGTGACTAAACAATAGCTATAATTAGCACCTATTGTGCTCTAGTTAGCACCCTCCTAATGACAGGACAGCTGTCCCTCCTAATGATAGGACGGAAGCCTCTCCTGATGGCTCCCTTGACGACTCTCCTGATGACGTAAATGACTCATTAACATGAACAAAAGACTGAAACTGCTTTGACCTGAGTACCCCATTGTAAACGGGACAAAGCGTGTCTCAGACCCCCTCCCCGGTTAAGGCTGGGTTTCAACTGTTTCACATAGAATGCTTCCTTGACACCTCTCTCAAACCATTTCTTCTCTCTGGCTAAGATTTTAACTTCCTTGTCCTCAAACGTGTGGTTAGTGTCTTTCAGGTGGAGATGAACTGCCGACTGAGGTCCATTTTGCACCCTCTCTGCGGTGCTGGTATAGCCTTTTGTGTAAAGGTTGCTTAGTCTCACCTATGTCGTGTTCATTACACTTCTGATAGAATACACTACATTGCTCTGTTTGTAACTAGGGATCCTGTCCTTAGGGTGAACTCATTTCTGTCTCAAGGTGTTGACTGGTTTAAAGTAAACTGGGATTTTGTGCTGTCTGAAGATCCTCTGTAGTTTTTCCCCTACTTCTGCTAAATAAGGGAGAGACACTCCTCTTCTTCTTGTCTCCGTCTCCTGTCTGTCAGAAAGCTTTATTAGCACTGCAAAAAGACCAAAGCATCCTTATCCTGCCAGCAGATAAAGGCAGATGCACGGTGGTCCTGAACACATCGGACTACGAGGCCAAGATCAACAATTTGCTCAGTGACTCCAGTACATACGAACGTCTGAAGAGAGACCCCACGAGTGGCTATAAGAAGAAAATCATTAGCTACCTCCAAAACCTGGAGAAAGAGGGACTCATCGACAGGCAGACATACTACAGACTGTACCCTGGGGACACCACTCCATGCATCTATGGACTGCCCAAAATCCACAAACAGGACGTGCCACTCAGGCCTATTGTATGTAGCACAGATTCCATCACATACAATTTGGCCAAGCACCTCAAGTGGATTTTGGCTCCTCTAGTGGGTAACTCAGACCACCATGTGGAGAACACACAAGATTTTGTGAACAAGATCAAGGACCTGCAGCTGGAGGCAGATGAAACTATGGTGTCATTTGATGTGACTTCGTTGTTCACCTGCATCCCCACCGCTGAGGCCATCTCAGCTGTGAGACAGAGACTGCTGGAAGATGTGTCTCTACCTGAAAGGACCAAACTCACACCAGACCACATCTGCCAACTCTTGGAGAGCTGTCTTAACACCACGTATTTCCTGTTTAGGGGGAATTACTACAGGCAGATCCATGGTTGTGCGATGGGGTCTCCGGTATCCCCCATTGTGGCCAATCTGTACATGGAGCGAGTGGAGAAGACAGCCTTGACGTCTTTCACGGGCATCTCTCCCAGTCACTGGTTCAGATATGTCAATGACACATGGGTTAAAATCAAGCAACAGGAGGTCGAGGACTTTACAGAAAACATCAACTCGGTGGATTCCAATATCAAGTTCACACGTGAGGATGCCAGAAACAACCATTTAGCCTTCTTGGACTGTGATGTTACGATTGGAGAGAACAGGCAGCTCCAGACAGGGGTTTACAGAAAACCCACTCACACTGACCAATATCTGCTCTTTGGCTCAAACCACCCCCTTGAACACAAGCTCGGGGTGATCAGGACTCTTCAACACAGAGCCCTACAGGTGCCCACAACTGCAGAGGGAAGGGCTAAAGAACAACAACTTGTACGGAAAGCCCTCACAGTATGTGGGTACCCACGTTGGTCCCTGGACAAAGTGCAGAAGTCCCAGAAAACAAAGAGACCAGATAGACAGGAGACAGAGACAAGAAGAAGAGGAGTGTCTCTCCCTTATTTAGCAGAAGTAGGGGGAAAACTACAGAGGATCTTCAGACAGCACAAAATCCCACTTTACTTTAAACTGGTTAACACCTTGAGACAGAAATTAGTTCACCCTAATGACAGGATCCCTAGTTACAAACAGAGCAATGTAGTGTATTCTATCAGATGTCAGGAAAACTGTAATGAACACTACATAGGTGAGACTAAGCAACCTTTACACAAAAAGCTATACCAGCACCGCAGAGAGGGCGCCAGTGGACCTCAGTCTGCAGTTCATCTCCACCTGAAAGACACTAACCACACGTTTGAGGACAAGGAAGTTAAAATCTTAGCCAGAGAGAAGAAATGGTTTGAGAGAGGTGTCAAGGAAGCATTCTATGTGAAACAGTTGAAACCCAGCCTTAACCGGGGAGGGGGTCTAAGACATGCTTTGTCCCCTGTTTACAATGGGGTATTCAGGTCAAAGCAGTTTCAGTCTTTTGTTCATGGTAATGAGTCATTTACGCCATCAGGAGAGTCGTCAAGGGAGCCATCAGGAGAGGCTTCCATCCCATCATTAGGAGGGACAGCTGCCCTGTCATTAGGAGGGTGCTAACTAGAGCACAATAGGTGCTAATTAGAGCTATTGTTTAGTCATTAGCCTATAGCAGTCGGCCTCTCAGTAGGAGGGATCTGGTTAGGTTTAAAAAACTCCAGCTTTTGTTGGCTTCTGTTTATTCTTCTCTACAAGAGTCAAGACAGAAGTCAGACTACCAGAGCAAGAATTTTAGCTGAGGAAGCTTCTGCGATTTGAAGCGAAACGTCCTCGCATCAAGCAACCCAGTCCAGTCGAAGATTCAAGCTTCTCTACCATGGTCACAGACGTACAGTCATGGCATGACATGAATGAGAAGCAGTGCACTCTTATCATGTCCACATCTGCTGGCACGTGTCCAGCTGGCCCTGTGCGCGTGTCCTGCCTGACACGTGTGTCTTGTGGATGCCGTGTTGCAGGACAGACACCGCGTCATTTGGAACAGAGCTCACGTGGGTGACGTGACATTAGATCGCCCTCTGTGTGTTATGATCTGACGGTCTGTTTCACCTGGGGCAGCCTGTCAATGTGCGTGTTGTGCACTTACTCGCTGCAGCCTGTCACAACAGCAATATATGTTTTTATGTATGTCCACATGAGGACAGCAAGCAGGCACACATGCGGCACAGTGGACAGTTGTTAGTTCATGTCCAGTCAAACAAGTTATGTGTTCCCCAGCTGTGACATCCAGAACCACAGATCTCTACAGCTGCTCCTGTTGACAGACGCCCCCTGTCAGTTCAGTGCACACACCAACGTGTCACTGTGTCTGTTTGCAACTCCACACTCGTGGGGCACTTAGACAGATTTCACATCCAGCTCGACAGTGATTGTCTGCTGGCTGTTGTCGTGCTAATACTGCGAATGGCCACACACTTTCTAAGTGCCATGCGGGCAGTGTTAGGTGTTCATGTGTGTCAGCTGGAATTTGGCCGGCACCTGCTGCGAGAGGGTTCAATGGGCTCCCATAGCGCACACTCTGTCTTTCAGCCTCTGGTGTGTGCAAATAGTTGTAGCAACAGGTGTATGAGGCGTTGGAGGCAGCTACAATTCTACACTTTTCGTATACTATTCCTGTTTCATGCACACTTTATGTGCAAATTGACCTAATTCACACTATGTGTGAATGGGCCCTGATAAAATTACAAATTACTTTGTGAAAAACTGCCCTTAAAGGAACTATATTGTTCCTGCAGCATATTTCAGTGGCAATTCTGTAACCTTAACTGTAATTTCACAGGTAAGTGACCCCCAACTCCTACTGCCAAAAAAAAAAAGAAAAAATTAACATAGTACAGCAAAGTAATTTTTAAAATGTACACAACATTCTTATGGTGTCATCCGAGTTTTAATGTGATTGCAGTTATTTTGGAAAACACACTTTAGTGGATTTTGATTCATTTCTGCAATGATTTAATCAGTATTAAGCCCTCTGACAATAAACTGGTAAACAGTAGTTTTTTTGTTTTTTTTTATTGGAATGGATCACAGACACAATTCAGCCCTGGTTCATTCTACTGTAGTCTCAAAATGCCAATAAGAGCAACTTGCAAAACCAAACTCCTCTGAAAATACAAAAAGACAAAATCCAACAATAATTCCAGCTGAAATGTTCAGACAGTGGAAATGAAATTAGTGATAAATTGAACATAATCTCAACTGTAAATGCAGTTTCAGTATTTCCATGCAAAATATTTAAAATTACTTATAGAAAAATTATCTCAAATTTGACAGAATTGTTTCAAGTAACTCTAATTATAATTTGCAAACTGACAAGAACAGGAAAAAAAAACTTACAGAAACAAACTGCAGAGAAAATAAACCGCATCAATACCTGAAAATTAGCGGAGATGTCAATGTATCATATAGTTCAATATGATAACTTGATTATTCCCAATAAATATTCTACATTTACATTCAAGCGTACCCTGTGTTTACATCTAAATACAATATTTACATGGATCACTTGTGTCACAGACCTTAACGTGATCTAATTAGCATGTTCTCTCAAAATTGCACAAAATCAGACACAAGTTTTAAAAATCCAACCATTATTTACTCTGTCTAGTCGGTCGTGAACCTAATTTTGCATCTAAAACTGGTTAGAGCCCAGAATAGCTCCAAATGGTCTGAGAGAGCATTTCACCTTCAAAGGGGAAAAATCCACCCTCAGATGTTGTTGCTGATGTACATTGCATTTCTCGGTCCATTTTGTTCCATGGTGGTGTACTTGTTATTCAGATGCCCAACAGTAGACCTCACATTACTTAAACCATAATCAACAAATGTACAGGCATTGATTCATATAAGGAGAACTCAACCCAAGTACCCAATCGAGTCTAAATTTCACTCTTGGCATGTTTTGATCTGCTGCCTTGAATCAGTATTGTGATGATTTTTTTTAAGCTTTTGGCATCTTGCTATCACACGTATCATTCCACATTCTTTCACAAGAATTCAAGAAAAATATTTTGTAACAATCTGGAGAAAATATTCAGTCACACACTAACCAGAAGCTAAATATCTTTGTTGTGTTTCTTGTTTCCACTGTACTGAAAGTGTATAGTCACACAACCTCCAAAACGTATATATACATGTAGACCTATGTTATTCTGGTATATATATATATATATATATATATATATATATATATATATATATATATATATATATATACACTCAACAAAAATATAAACGCAACACTTTTGGTTTTGCTCCCATTTTGTATGAGATGAATTCAAAGATCTAAAACTTTTTCCACATACACAATATCACCATTTCTCTCAAATATTGTTCACAAACCAGTCTAAATCTGTGATAGTGAGCACTTCTCCTTTGCTGAGATAATCCATCCCACCTCACAGGTGTGCCATATCAAGATGCTGATTAGACACCATGATTAGTGCACAGGTGTGCCTTAGACTGCCCACAATAAAAGGCCACTCTGAAAGGTGCAGTTTTATCACACAGCACAATGCCACAGATGTCGCAAGATTTGAGGGAGCGTGCAATTGGCATGCTGACAGCAGGAATGTCAACCAGAGCTGTTGCTCGTGTATTGAATGTTCATTTCTCTACCATAAGCCGTCTCCAAAGGCGTTTCAGAGAATTTGGCAGTACATCCAACCAGCCTCACAACCGCAGACCACATGTAACCACACCAGCCCAGGACCTCCACATCCAGCATGTTCACCTCCAAGATCGTCTGAGACCAGCCACTCAGACAGCTGCTGAAATAATCGGTTTGCATAACCAAAGAATTTCTGCACAAACTGTCAGAAACCGTCTCAGGGAAGCTCATCTGCATGCTCGTCGTCCTCATCGGGGTCTCGACCTGACTCCAGTTCGTCGTCGTAAACGACTTGAGTGGGCAAATGCTCACATTCACTGGCGTTTGGCACGTTGGAGAGGTGTTCTCTTCACGGATGAATCGCGGTTCACACTGTCCAGGGCAGATGGCAGACAGCATGTGTGGCATTGTGTGGGTGAGCGGTTTTCTGATGTCACTGTTGTGGAATAGAATATCACCTCATGTTGCAGCAGGATAATGCACGGCCCCATGTTGCAAGGATCTGTACACAATTCTTGGAAGCTGAAAATGTCCCAGTTCTTGCATGGCCGGCATACTCACCGGACATGTCACCCATTGAGCATGTTTGGGATGCTCTGGACCGGCATATACGACAGCGTGTACCAGTTCCTGCCAATATCCAGCAACTTCGCACAGCCATTGAAGAGGAGTGGACCAACATTCCACAGGCCACAATTGACAACATGATCAACTCTATGCGAAGGAGATGTGTTGCACTGCATGAGGCAAATGGTGGTCACACCAGATACTGACTGGTATCCCCCCCCAATAAAACAAAACTGCACCTTTCAGAGTGGCCTTTTATTGTGGGCAGTCTAAGGCACACCTGTGCACTAATCATGGTGTCTTATCAGCATCTTGATATGGCACACCTGTGAGGTGGGATGGATTATCTCAGCAAAGGAGAAGTGCTCACTATCACAGATTTCGACTGGTTTGTGAACAATATTTGAGGGAAATGGTGATATTGTGTATGTGGAAAAAGTTTTAGATCTTTGAGTTCATCTCATACAAAATGGGAGCAAAACCAAAAGTGTTGATTTTATATTTTTGTTGAGTGTATATACCCAGCAATTTATAGTCTGGAAAATATGGTACTGACAAGTTTAATTTTACTTCTAAACCAACCCCATCCCATCACCAACTGGCTCCCCTGGCATAGCTGATGTGCCCCCCAAAGGATTCAACTGTGCATACTAAAGGAAAATCTTGGAGCACTTCACCACAAAATAAAACATGGAACGCAATGAACATCACTACAGTGTATCTGTGTAGGCTCTCAGTTGTCCAGGTGGTTTCCATAGTAGAGAAGCTTGAATCTTCGACTGGACTGGGTTGCTTGACGCGAGGACACTTCGCTTCAAATCGCAGAAGCTTCCTCAGCTAAAATTCTTGCTCTGGTGGTCTGACTTCTGTCTTGACTCTTGTAGAGAAGAATAATCAAAAAGTCACAAAAGCTGGAGTTTTAAACCTAACCAGACCCCTCCTACAGAGAGGCAGACTGCTACAGGCTAGTGACTAAACAATAGCTCTAATTAGCACCTATTGTGCTCTAGTTAGCACCCTCCTAATGACAGGGCAGCTGTCCCGCTTCTGATGGCTCCCTTGACGACTCTGCTGATGACGTGAATGACTCATTACCATGAACAAAAGACTGAAACTGCTTAGGACAAGGAAGTTAAAATATTAGCCAGAGAGAAGAAATGGTTTGAGAGGGGTCAAGGAGGCATTCTTTGTGAAACGTTTGAAACCCAGCCTTAACCGGGGAGGGGGTCTGAGACAGGCTTTATCCCCTGTTTACAATGGGGTACTCAGGTCAAAGCAGTTTCAGTCTTTTGTTCATAGTAATGAGTCATTCATGTCATCAGCAGAGTCGTCAAGGGAGCCATCAGGAGAGGGACAGCTGCCCTGTCATTAGGAGGGTGCTAACTAGAGCACAATAGGTGCTAATTAGAGCTATTGTTTAGTCACTAGCCTATAGCAGTCTGCCTCTCGGTAGGAGGGGTCTGGTTAGGTTTAAAACTCCAGCTTTTGTGACTTCTTGATTATTCTTCTCTACAAGAGTCAAGACAGAAGTCAGACCACCAGAGCAAGAATTTTAGCTGAGGAAGCTTCTGCGATTTGAAGCGAAATGTCCTTGCGTCAAGCAACCCAGTCCAGTCGAAGATTCAAGCTTCTCTACTATCACTACAGTGTAAGAAAAGTGTGGATTCTGCCTTTAAAGAAAAAGCATTAATCAGCTTGCACAGTCCAGCTCCTCAGTACCCAAGAACCCGCCTATTATGGGATCATGTTGACCATAAAGGGGCTCTAAATATGGATGACCCTCTGTACAGTACAGCTGCCTTGATCTCTCCAGGTGTTTTTGCTCCAGCTCCTCCATATGAGGAGCGTGGATTGTAGATTTATGAGCCATGGGGGACAGAGGTACTGGTACAAAGCTGTGGTAAACAACCAGTGGCGTGTTCAAAACTTCCACAGTGGATGGCTGAGGAACAACAGCTCCTTCTGGGGGCTGGATTGGCAACTGTACATAGTTTCCGGTTTCAGGGTCAAACAATGTTTTTGTCTTGACCTGGATGGGCATGTCTACAAAGAAGAGTTGCCCTGATTCAGGATCCTGGAGGAGCTTTCGTTGGGTCATTGGGAAGGATTGTGCAACAATGGTGTGCTCAGTGCTGGATTGGCGAGACAAGTGGCTACTGTGGCTAGACTGGCGAGAGAGGGTTGAATGGTAAGATCCCTCCATGCTGTATGTGTCAATACTTTGACTCCTCCTCAGTGGATTGTCTCGACTCGGCCGGTCTCTAGCTCGACCTCTCTGCTGAAGCTCATCCATGATGGATTTCTCAGTGCGTTGGCTCCTTGGATCAAGTATCACATTGACTGACACAGCACTAAGTCTCCGCTCTGCTTTGTTTCCTACATAATGATCCGTGCTTTGTGATCGGTGGAATGGCTTGTTGGAATTGGGTCTGTGACTAACCTGAGCTTTGTACACGGGTACATTGCTGATGATCCTGTCACCACTGCAGTGTCTTTGTTCTAGTTTATCTCCATGCTCGCTGCTGCTTTGCTGTTCTGTTGCTAAACTGGGAAGTCCTTCAATGTTCTGCTTCTTGCTTTTGACGGCATTGTGACTCTGCCATTTGCTCTTCTGCCTGTTGGTGTCCGTTTTGTCCTCTTGGTGGTTTTCAGCATTTTGGCCTCTTTGTTCCACCAGGGAATGCTCACTCCTTTCATTGCTGCTTTTGATTTTTCTCTCACTACCCCTGCCACTTCTACTGCTGCTGCTCTTCTGAGTTGAGGTTACACTCTCAGATTTGTGTTTGCTGTTGCTTTGGGAAGACTTGTGGGATGACTTATTCTGAGCCACCTCCTTCTTTATCCTTCTGTTGGTCAATTTCATGGCTCTGAGAATGGCCTTTTCAGATTTTGGAAGGACAGCTGGTGGTTTGGGCAGCCCTGTTTGGCTGTCATTACCACTGCAAGTGGATCCTGACCTTTTGCTAGGAACCATTTCCAGAAGGACTGCACCACTCACTCCCATCTCATCAGTTGTGCTGGTTGTTGCACTTTCTACTCTCTCAGATGACGGACTTATCACAGAATTTCTGACTTCCTCTTGTGGAATAGGGAGGAACCCTCCAACCTGGGGATTCTTTGGGTCTTCAATTTGCAGATTTGAAGAAATGGGTGCTGCAGGTGATAAGTTTGACAAAATCTCAGAGGTATTGCCTATAGTGGGATTTTCATTTGCTTGTGGAAGCTCTGCAGTTTCCTTTACTTGATGAGTCTCATCCATTCCCTTTGCTGAGTCAACCAGACTATCTCTCAGTGGCCAAGTGTGCACAGACTTCTTGCTTTTATTAATGGAAGTGTTATCTTTGACTACAAACAAGGCAGGGATCCCAAAAGTTGGTGAGAAGGGATTAGAGGTCGACAAGGGTGTCTGATTATTTTCCTCTCGAGTTAAACTTGGACTCACAGGATCACCTTTTGTCTCTTTGGCGTCCTCGTACAATGCTTTTTTCTCTTGTTCAGAAGCTTTTATTTGCCACTCAAACTCACTTTCATGGTCACTTAAAGAATAATATTCCACTTCAGTCCTCTCTGAATCCTGTTTCTTGCTTTCTGAAACTTCCCTTGTTGCCTCGTGAACCTCCTCGATCTCTCCAGTCAAATTCTCCATGGAGTGGTAAACATTTGATTCCGTCTCAGTGTTTCTGTGCAGTGCACTCTCCGCCGAAAAATAGGATGATTTTGAGGACAAACTAGCTTGATCAGGTGGACTGTGATTGACAGTGGTGCCATTCACTAGCAGCAAGGGTGAGATTGTATTCCCTAAGATTTCATTGGAGGCTTCTACTTCAACATTTACTTCATCCCAAACTCTGATTTTCTTGTCAGCCTCTTCTGCTACTGGGTTTTGAGTCAGGGTCTCATGTACTGCATTTACCTGCTCTGGTTTTAACGGGGCCTTCCACTTGACCTTGCAAAGTCCCTGTGTAATCTTGTTTTCAGATGTGGTTTTGTTTGTCAGGTTTGTGTCCACCTGCCAGTTATCTGACTCAGTTTCAGCTCCACTATTTTCAGATTTCCAAAACTTCAACTCCGACTCACCCTGAACTGCCTCAATTTGAACAACAGAGTTTAACAGTTCCTCATTTGCTTGATCCCATTTCTCTTTTCTGGAACTGATTTCACTTTGATTTGGGGTATTTTTGTTTTGACTCAAGTTGTTGTTCTGTTTTTTGGTACCTCTATTCTCATACCTTACATCATTAGTAAAAACAACCTCTTCGACTTCCTCCTGTAAACTTTGCATATTACTTATGTCTCTTCTATTTCCTCCTTTTTTGCTCCTGGGAGGAACAGGAGGCGTATCAATGCTTTCAGGTTCGCGGTTCATTAAACATTTCAGACTTATCTCTTTCAACTCATTACTCCTAAATTGTGGATAATCAGCAAGTTCATCGGGCTCATTTTTCCAGCGGTTCTGAATGTTTTTCTGGAGCAATTTTAGCTCACTGTCATCCCTGTCCATGCCCGGTAGCACTACCCTTCCACCTGATCGGTGAGTTTCGTCAAGTCTGGGTTCAGTTTGGGACAGTATCTGTCTCATGTGTTTGTGGTCTCGTAGATCATCTAACCTTTCCTTCAAGTCAGTCTCTTTTACTGTGGATGTGTCAGCACCGTCTGTTTTCTGGGCAGCTGTCTCAGAAACATTTGCGTCTTTGTCACATTGCTCCGCCCTCCCTCCATAACTTTTCCCACTACAGTTTTCCTCAGAAATTGGACTTTCATCTGTTAACTTCTTTCTCTTCTCTCTTTCAGAGATGATTTCTTCAAGCGCCATTTTGGCTTTGTTGTAATTGTCATTGAGAAGCACTTTATTTACAATGACCTTCCTGTCTGGCATCTCGTGCTTCCTCTGCTCCTTCTCTTTCTTTGCAAATATTTCTCTTTTTGCTGACGTGTTCCCTCTCATAGAAAGCATGCCTTTCTTAATGTTCCTCAGCTCTTTTGAGATCAAATCATTCCTAGCTTTTGCCTCCTCTTCTAGTTTGTTCTTGGCACTCCTGTGAGTGTGCTCAAGTCTCGCTCTCTCCAGCTCTTTTAAAGCAGACAAGTCATTAATTAAATGCTCACTATCTCTCGTTTCACTTACCATCTCTTCATCATTCTCTAGTCCGACCTTCACTTTGAGATCACCTTTATCATACTCCCCTCCTTGTTCCTTGCCTGTCACAGCATACCTGTGATATTTTATGTAATTGTTCTGTCTGGCTGAGAATATGTGTTTGAGCTTGGCATCTTCCTGTGGAGACGCATTAAGCTTTGGTGGTAAATCTGGTTTGAAGTCAACGTATCTGTCAGGGCTAAAGAGTTGCTGTTTGTCAAGGCTGAACTGAATATCAGACTTGGTAAAATTTCTCTTTGGAACGGGTGGGGGCTCTTTTTTGCCTTTGCTGACCTGTGTTGTAGTTTGAGGCGACTCGTTGGCACTTTGGTTATTGATAGCTAGCAGTTCCGTTGAAGAGATAATTTGCTTGCCTGTTTCTTTCTCTCCAGGTTCTTGTATCTCGGCCACAGTCTTAGTGATGGTCTCTGACTGAGCAGACAGAGCTTTACTCTTGGCTGCATTTATTGCTTCCTTCGCTGCTCGGATCACATCCATCAAGGGTTTGCTGTGACCATTTTGTACTCTGGACCCAACTAGCTGTGCTCCAGTATCTATTACATCTTTTGATGGTGTTGCATTGTTTTGCAAACTTGGTCTTTTACCCATTGACGTGTTTGATGTAAAATTAAATGCATTATTTGGAGAAATTCCTGCATCTGTTAGTGATATTTCTGAAGGACACGTAGGTGATACCAAATCCCAAGTTTGTTGGTCTACAGGAGCACCAGGGCTCAGTGGAACCTCAGCACACTTGATTTCTGAGTCACCAGGGTTGGCTGTTTGGTATAAACTGAGAGAAGGGTAGTTTTCCTTGTTAGCCGTGAGACTTTTGCTGTTTTTTACTGGTGTAACAGATGAGGAGCAATTCTCTTCTCTGTGACTTTCATTCTGTGCACCCTCCCTTTTGGTGTGCAGAAGATTTGACAATGAATAATCTTCTGAAGGAGGCCTGTCACTGTCATGCGTTGTAAGTGCAACAGCTGGTGTTACACCTGGATCCAAAACAGGACTGCAAACCGTCTGTCCATCCAGAATCACAGGAGGGCTTAAACTGGATGTATTGTCTTCAGAACCAGATTGTGAAGGTCTGAGATGACTTGATGATGGAGATTGTGGCGCTGGCTCAGGCACTTCTGGATGTTTGAATTTAGGTGGACTGTAATGGCTTTTCACCCTTTTCCTGTTGTCTTTGAGGTTGAAGAGGATGCTCGAGGCAAGTGATTTGTAGCCGTGACGCTTGGCTGGAAGTTCGGAGGTCACTTGGGCCTCAGAGTTTGGCCTCAGAGGGAGATCAAGTGCAGTGGATGAGAGGATGGCCTGCAGGATCTCTGATGTTTCTGTGGGCTGTCTGGAGGGAATGACAGGAGTCATCAGCTGGCAAATGCTGAAGGGAGTAGAAGCCAAAGAACTGGCCTCCTCAACTGCTTTCACTTCCAGAGATTCTTTTTTGTCTGGCAAAACACTGTCTTCAATATTTTGGGAACAGTTCTCCTGGGATGGTAAAAGTGTTTCTGGCTGGTCGGCTGGTAGGGCATTTTTTGTTCTGCACCTGTTTTGCCTCCAGGGGGCAGCACTGCCATCACCACTGTCAGACAAACTCCTTGTGTCGGCAGGAGTGGCCACAAGTGTTGGTAGGATGTTTGTTGGTGAAGGAGGGACAGTTTTAGGAGCAACAGGAGGTGGTTCAGTGGCTGTTTTCTGGCATGTCTGCGCCTCCTTTGTAGAGCAGACCTCCTCCTTCTTCCGTGCCTCTGTCAGCTCCTTGTAAAAGGGAAAATCACACCATTTAGGTATATTATCTGCAGCCAGAATCGAGGGTACTCTGTCCTCCTGGCCAAATGGGAATCTATTCAAATCTGTCCACGTTTGGAAAGGACTAAACTCGCTGTGGAGGAAAAGGTTTTTGATAATAAGTTTCTTTAATTTGACAGTAGATTTCACATTTTTGATGTTGGACATTTTCCCTGAAGGAACCGCAGCATCTTTCAGTGTCTTTTTTGATGGTCTGTTACCCGAAGCATGCCGCTGGTGGTTCCTGTAATTGGTGTCTGTGAAAGTGGCGTGATAATCTGACGAGAATTCTGATAGCTCTCTTTGGATGCTGCGAAGCGCCAACTTATCCCATGATTCCCCGTTAGTGTCTGTCACACCTCCATTTTTCATCAATATTCCCCCGCAGCTTCCCTCTGTGGCACTCAATGCCTTGAGGAAAGATGACATGTGTGACATCTCTTGCTGCTCTTTCCATGGTTGTGCATCATTTTTGTCATTTTGGCGCAGATATGCTTGTCTTTTGGCTTCCTTCTGAGTCTTTTTAAGGGGTTCTTCCGCTAACGGTTTGTGGCAGCTAAAAGGCGAGTATCCATGCAACAACTCGTCACTGTAAACCGCCTCATCTCCAATGCAAAGACTCCGAAAGGCCCGATCTGTCAGGGTGCTGACCTCACGATCTGTTTCATCCATGAACAAATCGTTGAAGCTATTGGGGAAGCGATGGTGGAGCATGCTACCCATGCGGTGACTGGTGTGGCGCTTTTCCACACAGCTCATGGTGTCTGTACCTTTCTTTCTGACTCATGCGTCACCTGTGTCAGCTGAGCTCTTCAGACTCTTTGGGTAACTTCTTCAGAAGGTTGATGTTGGATTAAGAGTGGGCTGTCCAAATTTCCTTCAAAAGACAAGAAGAAGAGTGAAATTAGCTAATGTGTTTTTCTTTTCATTTATGATGAATCTGTTTGTTTTTTAAGTGTTATTCATGGAGTCTATAGGATGCCCTTCACATGTTCTCAGAACCACAGACAGCATCTTCAAAATGCTTGTGTTGTATCAACAGTCCAAACCTAAAATATATCGCATTTATAATTATATAAACTTTAAAAAGTGTACACAAATTTTTACATGGGTTATGTTTTGGCAAGATCTGTCAGTCTGCATGTATGTTTTTTTGTTTGTTTGTGATCATTGCATATTTCAAATTGAGTTCACTCTAGAGCACACCCTTGACATTGTAGACTCTTGTAAGTTCACAAATAGCACTCCTATACCTTTCAGCACACAAAAGGGTCAAGGTCAAAGGTCAAGGTCACAGGAATGGCAAACACTAAAATCACCAAAACAACGTTCCTGGTCATAATTTATGCTTTTTTTTTTTTCTTTTTTTTTTTTGCCTCCAAATTTGGCATGAATTTAGTGAATAGTCTTGCCCATAAGGCATTACCTGGGATAAGCAATCGACCGTAACCTTCAGGGTTTGCCTTGAGGTCAAAGATGACCTACAGGTAGGTCAAATTTCATATTTGAGTAAAACATGTCATGTAATACACCAAATTATAGTGACTGGCTGGACTGTATTCAGACCCTTTTCAAGTCTCTGGACATCTGTTGGTGTTCAGTTAAAGCAGCCAATAAGAAATGAAAAGACTGTGAGAAACTCCAGTCCAAATCTGTGTCGTTACATCTTCTGTTTTAACAATGTCTTTGTGTTTTACAGCCACTGAAGTTGTGGGTGTCTTGGTGGCTTCCCTCACTAGTCTTCTGCTGTATCTGTATGGTTACTCATTTTTTTTCTGTTCTTGGCAGATTTACTATTTACTATTGATTTTACTGAATTCTGGCTGTGATTTGAGAATGATCTAGTATCAGTCCACTAACTTGTCCAAAGACGGGTTGTAGTAAATGTAATCATATAGTCATGTTATATTAAAGGGAGTGAGCTTAAATGAAATCCATCGTTATGTAATTTTATGTTATGCTGTTGAGATTTTTGACATATGATATTTAAGGGCTTAATTTTTCAGTTTTGTTATTATATAACAGCCAATGAAAACAAATATGAAATCCGAATGGTGTGAGTACGTTTCTTTACCACACTGAGCTGGAATTCTTAAACAACTATTAAAGTGATTAACTAATCAAATAATCAACTAATCATATTATGTTGTTTATAAAACTGATTTTAAGGATTGTAATGTTGTATACAGTCAAAAAAGTTTTTTTGAAAAAGAAAAATATCTAACAAAAATTTCTAAGTGCTTCTATGTAACAAAAAAAACAAAAAAAAACAAGGTTCATCATTGTTCATTTTAAAATCCAAATGTTGGCATGCTAACTGTCCATCACAGCAGAAGAGTCCTGTCATTAATGTTTACATTGTGCTTCTTTGACAACAACAAATAATTCCACCAGTTACAAATAAAAAGAAATAGTTACCATATTTTCTGACGTATACATCTCCCCTTTTTCTCAGTATTATCAGCTCATTTATTTTGGATTTTTGCACATTGTTGTAGTGAAAGTCCTACCGTGCATCTGGAAAGTATTCACAGTGCTTCACTTTTTTCACATGTTGTGATATTACAGCCTTATAACAAAATGGAGTAAATTCATTTTTCCAAATTTTCAAAGTTTTCAAAAGTTTTTTTATTTATTTTATTTCATTTATTTTTATTTATTTATTTATTTTTGCAAATGTATTAAAAAAAAAGAAATCCCATGTCCATACGTATTCACAGCCTTTGCTCAATACTTTGTTGATGCTCCTTTGGCAGCAATTACAACCTCAAGTCTTCTTGAATATGATGCCACCAGCTTGGTGCACCTATCTTTGGACAGTTTGGTCCATTCCTCTTTGCAGCACCTCTCAAGCTCCATCAGGTTGGATGGGGAGCGTCGGTGCACAGACATTTTCAGATCTCTCCAGAGATGTTCAGTCAGATTCAGGTCTGGACTCTGGCTGGACCACTAAAGGACATTCACAGAGTTGTCCTGAAAACACTCCTTTGATATCTTGGCTGTGTGTTTAGGGTCATTGTCCTACTGAAAGATGAACCGTTGCCCCAGTCTGAGGTCCAGAGCGCTCTGGAGCAGGTTTTCATCCAGGATGTCTCTGTACATTACTGCATTCATCTTTCCCTCAATCCTGACTAGTCTCCCAGTTCCTGCTGCTGAAAAACATCCCCACAGCATGATGCTGCCACCACCATGCTTCACTGTAGGTGCCTGGTTTCCTCCAAACATGATGCCAAAGAGTTCAGTCTTTGTCTCATCAGACCAGAGAATTTTGTTTCTCCTGGTCTGCGAGTCCTTCAGGTGCCTTTTGTCAAACTCCAGGTGAGCTGCCATGTGTCTTTTACTAAGGAGTGGCTTCTGTCTGGACACTCTACCATACAGGCCTGATTGGTGGATTGCTGCAAAGATGGTTGTCCTTTTGGAAGGTTCTCCTCTCTCCACAGAGAAATGCTGGACCTCTGACAGAGTGACCATCAGGTTCTTGGTCACCTCCCTGACTAATGTCCGTCTCCTCCAATCGCTCAGTTTAGACAGGCGTCCAGCTCTAGGAAGAGTCCTGGTGGATCTGAACTTCTTCCATTTATAGATGATGGAGGTCACTGTGCTCATTGGGAACTTCAAAGCAGCAGAAATGTCTCTGTATCCTTCCCCAGATTTGTGCCTCCAGACACTCCCGTCTCAGAGGTCTACAGCCAATTCCTTTGACTTCATGCTTGGCTTGTGCTCTGACATGTTCTGTCAACTGTGGGACCTTATATGTAGACAGGTGTGTCTTTCCAAATTATGTCCATTCAGCTGAATTTACCCCAGGTGGACTCCAGTTAAGCTGTAGAAACATCTCAAGGACAATCAGTGGAAACAGGAGGGACCTGAGTTAAATTTTGAGCTTGGTGGCAAAGGCTGTGAATACTTAAGTACATGTGATTTCTCAGTTTTTTTAAATTTTTAATAAATTTGCAAAAAAAAAAAAAAAAAAACTTTTCACATTGTCATTATGGGGTTGTCAGAGGTGTCAAATCCAGGTTCAGAAAGTAAAAGTCCAGCCACATATTTGTTCCATCTTCCCAGTAAACCAGCTGATTGTAATTAGTTCAGCTCTTCAGGCAGGTGGATGAGCTAATTATTGAGATCACCTGTTTTAGGTGCACAGGTAGAAGAAACACATGGGAGGGTTTTTACTTTCTGAAGCCGGATTTGACACCTCTGGGTACTGTGTGTAAAAGTTTCAATCAATGAATCAATCAATCGATTTTTTTATATAGCGCCAAATCACAACAAACAGTTGCCCCAAGGCGCTTTATATTGTAAGGCAAGGCCATACAATAATTATGTAAAACCCCAACGGTCAAAACGACCCCCTGTGAGCAAGCACTTGGCTACAGTGGGAAGGAAAAACTCCCTTTTAACAGGAAGAAACCTCCAGCAGAACCAGGCTCAGGGAGGGGCAGTCTTCTGCTGGGACTGGTTGGGGCTGAGGGAGAGAACCAGGAAAAAGACATGCTGTGGAGGGGAGCAGAGATCAATCACTAATGATTAAATGCAGAGTGATGCATACAGAGCAAAAAGAGAAAGAAACACTCAGTGCATCATGGGAACCCCCCAGCAGTCTAAGTCTATAGCAGCATAACTAAGGGATGGTTCAGGGTCACCTGATCCAGCCCTAACTATAAGCTTTAGCAAAAAGGAAAGTTTTAAGCCTAATCTTAAAAGTAGAGAGGGTGTCTGTCTCCCTGATCTGAATTGGGAGCTGGTTCCACAGGAGAGGAGCCTGAAAGCTGAAGGCTCTGCCTCCCATTCTACTCTTACAAACCCTAGGAACTACAAATAAGCCTGCAGTCTGAGAGCGAAGCGCTCTATTGGGGTGATATGGTACTATGAGGTCCCTAAGATAAGATGGGACCTGATTATTCAAAACCTTATAAGTAAGAAGAAGAATTTTAAATTCTATTCTAGAATTAACAGGAAGCCAATGAAGAGAGGCCAATATGGGTGAGATATGCTCTCTCCTTCTAGTCCCCGTCAGTACTCTAGCTGCAGCATTTTGAATTAACTGAAGGCTTTTTAGGGAACTTTTAGGACAACCTGATAATAATGAATTACAATAGTCCAGCCTAGAGGAAATAAATGCATGAATTAGTTTTTCAGCATCACTCTGAGACAAGACCTTTCTGATTTTAGAGATATTGCGTAAATGCAAAAAGGCAGTCCTACATATTTGTTTAATATGCGCTTTGAATGACATATCCTGATCAAAAATGACTCCAAGATTTCTCACAGTATTACTAGAGGTCAGGGTAATGCCATCCACAGTAAGGATCTGGTTAGACACCATGTTTCTAAGATTTGTGGGGCCAAGTACAATAACTTCAGTTTTATCTGAGTTTAAAAGCAGGAAATTAGAGGTCATCCATGTCTTTATGTCTGTAAGACAATCCTGCAGTTTAGCTAATTGGTGTGTGTCCTCTGGCTTCATGGATAGATAAAGCTGGGTATCATCTGCGTAACAATGAAAATTTAAGCAATACCGTCTAATAATACTGCCTAAGGGAAGCATGTATAAAGTGAATAAAATTGGTCCTAGCACAGAACCTTGTGGAACTCCATAATTAACTTTAGTCTGTGAAGAAGATTCCCCATTTACATGAACAAATTGTAATCTATTAGACAAATATGATTCAAACCACCGCAGCGCAGTGCCTTTAATACCTATGGCATGCTCTAATCTCTGTAATAAAATTTTATGGTCAACAGTATCAAAAGCAGCACTGAGGTCTAACAGAACAAGCACAGAGATGAGTCCACTGTCCGAGGCCATAAGAAGATCATTTGTAACCTTCACTAATGCTGTTTCTGTACTATGATGAATTCTAAAACCTGACTGAAACTCTTCAAATAGACCATTCCTCTGCAGATGATCAGTTAGCTGTTTTACAACTACCCTTTCAAGAATTTTTGAGAGAAAAGGAAGGTTGGAGATTGGCCTATAATTAGCTAAGATAGCTGGGTCAAGTGATGGCTTTTTAAGTAATGGTTTAATTACTGCCACCTTAAAAGCCTGTGGTACATAGCCAACTAACAAAGATAGATTGATCATATTTAAGATCGAAGCATTAAATAATGGTAGGGCTTCCTTGAGCAGCCTGGTAGGAATGGGGTCTAATAAACATGTTGATGGTTTGGATGAAGTAACTAATGAAAATAACTCAGACAGAACAATCAGAGAAAGAGTCTAACCAAATACCGGCATCACTGAAAGCAGCCAAAGATAACGATACGTCTTTGGGATGGTTATGAGTAATTTTTTCTCTAATAGTTAAAATTTTGTTAGCAAAGAAAGTCATGAAGTCATTACTAGTTAAAGTTAATGGAAAACTCAGCTCAATAGAGCTCTGACTCTTTGTCAGCCTGGCTACAGTGCTGAAAAGAAACCTGGGGTTGTTCTTATTTTCTTCAATTAGTGATGAGTAGAAAGATGTCCTAGCTTTACGGAGGGCTTTTTTTATAGAGCAACAGACTCTTTTTCCAGGCTAAGTGAAGATCTTCTAAATTAGTGAGACGCCATTTCCTCTCCAACAAGTTTGAGGAAAACAATGAATTTCATCCACTTTGGAATAAGACTGTAACATAACAAAATGTGGGAAAAGTGAAACACTGTGAATACTTTCTGGATGTACTGCATCTAAATAGTTCCTATACTTATAATTATGACTCACAAATGCATGATTTTTCTGTATATACACCTAGTGGCAGTTTGTCAATAGGGGACACTGGGGTGCCGCCCCCTCTGAAATTTGAGGAAATCTAAATAAACACAGTAAAATTTGCCATTATATTATGATGCCCTCGCCCGACTGCAGGATTGCCTTGATCAAACACAGTGGGAAGCCTTTCACCATGAAGACCTGGCTACATTCACAGACACTGTACCGTCTTACATCAGGTACTGTATTGGAATGGTCACTGTGGAAAAGAATATCCGGGTGTTTCCAAACCAAAAACCATGGATGACTAGCCAGGTTTCAGATCAGGTGACAGAGCACTATACAGCACCACTGGCGCCGATCTGAGGAGAGGCATCAAGACCACCAAAGCAGAGTACAAGAGAACAATAGAGGAGCAGCTCAATAACCCTCGGCAGGTGTGGCAGAGCATACAGTCCATCACCAACTATAGGGGCTGTGCTGCGACACCCGGGGACTCGGATGTGGCACTGGCAGAGGAGCTGAACAGCTTCTATGCCCGCTTTGAGTCCCAGGCACAGCACTCAGCCACACCACCTCAACCCCCACCACAATCCATTCCAGTCTCCAGTTTCCCTCCATTCACTCTTGCGGCTGAGGACGTGAGACGGGTGCTTCGGGCTGTTAACCCCAGGAAGGCTATAGGCCCGGATGGAGTACCAGGGAAGGAGCTCAAGGCATGTGCTGACCAGCTAGCACAGGTCTTCACTGACATTTTCAACCTGTCACTTAAACAAGCCGTCATCCCAGCCTGCCTAAAATCTGCCATTATCATCCCAGTCCCCAAAAAAATCACCCACAACCAGCCTCAGTGATTTCCACCCAGTAGCACTCACCCCAGTCATCACCAAGTGCTTTGAGAAACTGGTTCTGAAACACATCAAAGCCTGTCTCCTGCCTACCCTGGACCCACATCAGTTTGCATACCAGACTAACAGATCCACAGAAGACGCAATAACCACAGTCCTCCACTCAGCGCTGTGTCACTTGGAGAAACGGGAGCTACGTCAGGATGCTTTTCATTGATTACAGCTCAGCTTTCAATACAATAATACCGGACATTCTGATCCCCAAGCTAGTCAACCTGGGGCTCCCACTATCCACCTGCTCCTGGATTAAAGACTTTCTGGTTAACTGGCCCCAGCAGGTGAAACTGGGTCCTTACTTCTCCTCCGTCCATACTGTCAGTACCGGCTCCCCCAGGGCTGTGTGCTGAGCCCACTTCTCTACTCGCTCTACACGTCCGACTGCATTCCCGCCCACCCAGAAAACATCATTGTGAAATTTGCTGATGACACAACAGTGGTGGGGCAGATAAAAGGGGGAAATGAAGCGACTTACAGAAATGAGGTCCTGAAACTTTGTGAGTGGAGTGCATCTAACAACCTGGCACTGAATATAGCCAAGACTAAGGAACTCATCTTGGACTTCCGGCAGAACAGTGCCGCCCTTGCCCCCCTGTACATTAACGGCAAATGTGTGGAGCGAGTGGAGTCTTTCAAATTTCTTGGGGTTCACATCTCTGCAGACCTCTCCTGGTCAGTCAACACCTCAGCACTGGTCAAGAAGGCCCAGCAGTGGCTGCACTTCCTGAGGGTGCTCACTAAGGAGCAACTACACACACGCCTGCTGGTGACCTTCTACCGTTCCACCATTGAGAGCCTGCTGACCTATGCTGTGTCAGTGTAGCACTCCAGCTGCACAGAGGCTGACAGGAAGAGGCTGCAGAGGGTGACCAACACCGCGCAGAAAATCACTGGTTGTTCTTTACCTTCCATATCCACCATTTACAACTCTCGCTGTCTCAGCAGGGCTAGGAACATTATGAAGGACAATACTCACCCCAGCTTCCACCTCTTTAATCTGTTGCCTTCAGGCAGGTGCTACAGGTCCATACTGGCCAGAACAAACAGACTTAGGGACAGTTTCTTTCCCAAAACTATCACCATGTTAAATTCAAATTTACACTGAATTGACATATTGCACTATTTTCATCTGTTATCTGTCTGTCTGTCTGTCTTTGTGTCTTTTTTTTTTTTGTCTTTTATTTACATATAGTCCTGAGTGCACTTTTTAAGGAGTAGCTTTTTAATTTCGTTGTACTGTGTATACTATGTATGCTGTGTATAATGACAATAAAGGCTTTCTATTTCTATTTCTATTATATTTTTAAAAAATGGAAAAGCATTAACTTTTACTTTAAAATGATACCTTGTCAGTACCTGTCATCATTTAATAAAAGGGGTTTCACAGTGTATGGATTAATAACTACAATGTTTTGAATATGTAATTTATTAATGCAGGGGCGCCGGTCTAACGGAAGTCAATGCCAAGCCTTGAACTTTTGCCCAGCATGTGATCTGAAGCTTCTTTCTGATTGGCTGCCTTAATTTAGCCTTTGGGGTGCACAGAACTGCGCCCTGACACTACTGTTTCACAGCGAATTGTATTGTTTTAGTATTTCTTTTCCTCATGTGACTGGAGAAATACCACTGTCAATCATAAACACGTCATCACTGTAGCAGGTCATTTCCTCTTGCGCAATGATTGTACATGCCAGCTGGTGGTGGTAATGCACTGTCTTGGTTTGCAAACTGCTAACCTGCCTTCACTGCGCATTATTTTGAAACGTCAGCAACGATTCACTGATTATCAATCAATCAATCAATTTTATTTATATAGCGCCAAATCACAACAAACAGTTGCCCCAAGGCGCTTTATATTGTAAGGCAAGGCCATACAATAATTACAGAAAAACCCCAACGGTCAAAATGACCCCCTGTGAGCAAGCACTTGGTGACAGTGGGAAGGAAAACTCCCTTTTAACAGGAAGAAACCTCCAGCAGAACCAGGCTCAGGGAGGGGCAGTCTTCTGCTGGGACTGGTTGGGGCTGAGGGAGAGAACCAGGAAAAAGACATGCTGTGGAGGGGAGCAGAGATCAAATCACCTCATTTCTGCTTAAAACTGCACTCCAGTCACCATCTATCAGCGACAAATATCTGAAGATTTTGTACACCAATCATTTCCATATAAAAGACAGGGGAGCGATCTCAGTACGACAGCCGCGCATCTGCGACTGACTCTCTTCACCCAAAGTGATCAAACGGAATAATGTGATTATTAACCATCAGATGACAAAGTTAAACCTCTTAAATCATTCTAAAGTCAGTTTTAAGCAGAAACAAGGTGATAATCTGTTAGTCACTATTGTAAAGAATAAATGAAAATATATGCTATTTTACTCATAATTAGCTTTGCATGCTAACAATGCTAAAAGTTACCAAACTGAATAAAAGGTTTTGTGTTCATTATTTTCAAAAAGTAACAAATGTTTAGAAGTATGTACACCATGCAGGTTTAAATGAACTAGGTATTGTATGGAATGAATGAAGTTGAATAGAGTGTATTCTTGTGCCATAATGTGTTTAAGGGTTTTATCATGATGTCAAATGAATGAAAATGTGTATGTCTATGCTTTGACAGGTGTTCTACTGATTTATGATGGTTTTGAAATGATACAATATTATACAGTTTGATTAATGATTGAAATATGTGCTCATGATAAACTGTATTGAACATGTTAAACTGCTGACAGATTTGTTGACTCTCAAATCAGTAAAGTGTTTTGGTTTAAGGTTTTCATAAATAACATGTGCTTAAGTCGGGTGTAACATGTTGGTTTAAAACATGTCAGACATTGACCATTTTTAATAAAGTCATTTTTATGCCTGACATGATGTTTCATGATATGTTCAAAGGTCATGAGGTCAAGATGTGAACTGCAAATAATATTGTTGTTGCTTCTGTTTATAATCAAATGGTTTGTACATTTATGTTTGAACTATGCTGATCAATAATGAACAGCTGAATGACTGTATTGTTCAAAATTGATTGCTGCTTCTGCATTCTGTAAAATGTGAGTGATTTCATACTTTGTGAAAGAACTTTGCTTCCACAGTGAGAACAATGACTGGGTTATTTGTTATCAGGGAGGCAACCTTGAAAGTGTCTGTAGAGACACAATAACGCCACTGAACTAAACACATGGACCTGTTCTCATACGGAGCTGAAAACAAGAAAACAGTGATTCTTTAACACTATTCTACATTCATTAGTTACACTCGCCGTGAAGGCAGAGTGGGGGTGTATGTGCTGGTAACCTCTGCACCCAGGGTGATTATCAAATCAGTTCCCATCACAACGTTGGACGATTAAGGATAAACAACGTCTGCTTTATTTCTGCTTTCTACCATGGACGTGCAGGACTGGGAGCCCCGCCCGGACAGATTTCTGAACTGCAAGCTTAAAATCTCTGTTTTTGAAAAAGAAGAGTGTTTTTCTTTTCTTTTTGCTGCACATACTGTGGGTATTGGTTTGTAGCGTTATTAAAGATGTGTATGCATTCTGGACCCATTTTTGCGCAAAGATGAATGATTTTTGCTGATCTGCTCTGCTGTTTTAATAAACCTGGTAGGATGAACTTGAATTCAAATTATTGTTGTCTGTGTATTCTATTTGCACAGCCCACAGACTCACGAGGGGAAACCTGAGAAAAGATTATTTTTGTAGGGTTTTTCCCCAACACTATACTAATGCTCCACCATGATGCATGCACAGTGAAGGCTGGGGGACTGCTGAGTCGAGAGTGCTGAACGCCTGACACTGGTGTCCACCAGTGGATCCACAGAAAACTTGGTTATTTCATTACAAAATGAACAGTTCTCTTGGTGTTCACTGGAAGAGAAAAAGAGGATAAAGTGGATCTGACTGACCTGACTTACAGAAACAGCAGCAGCAGTAGTAGTAGTAGTAGTAGTAGTAGTAGTAGTAGTAGTAGTAGTAGTAGTAGTAGTAGTAGTAGTACAGTCAGTTGCCCAGTTCCGGATCACCTTTTTTTAAAGTCCCGCTATACGGAGCCATAATCCAACTGAATGTCCTTTATTGTGTATTGTTGTATTGGGTATTTGGATGTTATTTAGCTGAAGAAGTCTGGATGGTGTAGCCCTTCTACTTAAAGTGTGAAGCCACATTATGTGTGGTGCAGATATTTGCCGGAAATATATCACTTTTCCCAGTTCTGGATCACGACACTCTGTGGCACTTTGGGTTCATTCCTGGCATCTGGCTGGAGCCCTTCTAATGCAGAATGATACACACTGTGCCCGAGAATGTGTTCTGAACGCAAAATGATATAAATTATACTTATTAAATGAGAATTTATTCATTTCGAAAGGCGCCGTTATACGTTTTACAAGCAAAAAATGAAGTGTGGAGGTGAGATTTCTCCTGAATTAAAAAGTAAAAGCCCCACATTCATGCCCATTTGTGATTTTGAGATGACCCCCAAAGTCCACATGGATCACAACTACAGACACGAGGCTGCTGCTTCAGTGATCCGCAACCGGCACATTTTCACGTCGGAGATAAATGCGCGCAGCAATTAAACAGCAAGACATAACACACTGACATTTTCTACCCAAGTAAGTAAGTATTTTCCCACTTTAGAACCAAAAACACCGAACGGCTAACTCACCTTTGCTACGTCTTAGAGATCGTTACTTTCACACTTGCAGGAATGAGTGAGTCAGAAAACACGCGCACACCGCAGACACCGGGATGTTTGGATTCCTCTGCTGGTCACAAGGACGGCTGGATCTGGTTGAGCTTGTGGTCGTTTGTAGACAAAATATCAGTCTTTCCATTGGTACCAAGTATTAGCTTATTCGTGCTGATTACGAGAAATGGCGGCGCAAAAATTACAGCAGTGATCCGGAGCTGGGCAAGTGACTGTATTTACTTTCTGCCTTTATTATTAATCCTCATTATTTTTGTAAATGTTTTCTCATCTGTAAGTGGTTTTGAAAGCAGCAGCTCCCATCTAACAAAAAAGACATCAGGTCGTGAGTCCAGAGAGCCATCAAAGGATCAAAGAAGAGGTGACAAAGAAGTCAGTGTTCTCAGGTTGACGGCCTCCATTTTTGTTGTGAGAACAAGTCGGCTGGTGTGAGCAGTCTGCCCTCTAGTGGTGCACGCTTTTAAATTGTTTTCTTTCTTCTTTTTTTTTGGTTTTTTGTTTGTTTTCTTTGTACTTATTCTTTACTGTAAATCTATACAAAAAAATGGATTGCATAGTTTCCCATTACACCTCAAGCATCATTTTAATTGTAGACAACATTTTATTTGATCCATGAGACATCACATTAACACAAGAAGTGTTTTAAAATGGTGAAAATAACAAAGTAAAGCTTTATTTGATGGCAGCAGGTTAAATGTTTGTTCTTTTGGTACTAAAAGCTGCTTTTTTAATTCTTCTCTCTCTCGGTCTGCGATACTACATTAGGACACACGAGGGAACGATTCTCCTTCACCAAACATTTCATCAGAGCCACTTTGCTGCAGGGATGCGGGTTTACACAGGACCACACCATGTTTCCTGAAGATGCCCTCAGCAGCACCTTGAAGGCCTACCTGATGCTCAACAGAAGCAAGCTGAAGACAGAGCTCAGTCTGATCTCCAGCAAGGAGGAGTTCAAGGCCTGCTGTGGTGCTGTGGACCTTTTTCAGCTGTTCATGGAAAATAATCTTGGAGAAGTCTTTTCAGAGACTGTTTCTCTACTAAAAATCCTCATCACCACACCCATAACCACTGCAGAAGCTGAGAGGTGCTTCTCCACCTTGAAAAGAATCCAAATGTTTCTCAGAAACACCATGAACCATGACAGGCTGTCAATGGAAAAGAAACTGCTGACAGAACTGACGGGCAGCAATAAAGTAAGTTGTGTTGTGAATTTGATTTGTCTTCAGTTTGTTCTTTTGTCTCTCCTGTATGAAGCGCTTTTTAATTTTTTGGGGTTTTTTTTTTATCCAAAGATGCGCCCCCCCCCCTAAAATGTTTAGCACCAGCCACCACTGGTCACACCTGAGTATAAATCTCAGGGCCTCCCAAACTATAGAGAAAAAAAAAAAATTTAAAAATACGGTAGCAAAAAAAAAAAGTGTTGTAAATGGAATAAATGGTCTTTCTGTGACATTATAAATTGATTATTCAAGATTCTTCATGCAAAGCTGACGTTGGGTAAAAAAAATGTATTTAAGTTTTTTCTAGTCAGAATCTGGCAAAGGTGTGAAATTGTTGACACTGAGGCAATGGGAGCAGACCCGCTCCTCATATTAACTGTGTTTGGAGTGGATTAATATTCATGAAGCTCTGAATGGTTTTCAAACTGTCTCATTTTATTGCTGACCTTTGTGCGGGTCACGCGAAGGCAGACAAACATCTTATATAATCCACTTGTCTATTTTTAAGCTATGAGAACAAACATCTGGTCCATTTAGAGGAATGAAAGGATTTACATTAAGAGAGGAACTACTCATTAAGTCATCTTCAGAATGTGTCCCATGATCCATGTGGACTTCAGACTAGTGGTACCATCTGTAAGTAAATGTTCCTCAGCAGCAGCTGTTCTACTGTAGCCTCCTTTGACTATCTGGGTGAGGTCTTAGAATAGCTCATTAACCCATTTACATGTCCTGACCCGGGAGCACAGCCACCAGTGTCTCAGTCGACTCTGAGCGATCCAAACCAAGCTGATAGGTTTGCTACAAACAAATATCAATGTTTTCTGCTGGAATTTCACTGTGGTCGAATTTAAAAGTTGAAATGCTCAAATCTGACCGACAATTAAGGAGCATTTGTTGAACTGAGTGACTTTACTGTATTTCGAGCTTGATGGGCAGAATGTTTTGGCTTTCTGACTTTGTTGGCCATCAAGTGATCTTCCAGCTCTCATGACCAGAGATCAGTTAGCATCCATGGTACTTTCCCACCATCTGCTGGTGTATTTATACCCCAGGAATGAAGCAGCTGGATTAACTGCAGTGGAGAAATGTGCAACCATTGAACGCTTTTTTTCAAAAATTACATCAATGTGTAAATGTGGTGGGTATATCTTATTATTGATCATTCAGACGGTGTTTTGCAGCTGTTAATCCATATTCATGCATATTTTTCACAAAACTGTAACGATTCTGTCCGCACTCTGTCCATAGCTTCACATCATTTAACACATCGATAACTTCCTCACCTTATTAAGACCTTTGTCATGCTGAGTATAAGAGTCCAGTCAGGACCAGTGGACCAACCACCATCTGCTGAGATAAAATTGTTGTTAGCAGCTGTCGTTCTGATCAAATGCTTCTTCTGTGGTGGTAGAAGAAACAAAGAAATTCACCATAGTGTCTCAGTCCTCCGATCCATGTTCAAATGGTGCAGACGGGCTCCTGATAGTGAGCTGAAAAGTACCAAAATAGACTCACAAGTTGGTGTGGCCAAACTGAGCAGCAACACAGGACGTGGCCAGCTAGCCCACATTGGAAGGACCACTGGGTGTCGAGTATCAGGCTAAGGCAGGATGAAATGGACACCGTCATAGGTTATTTTTGTAACCAAGCTGTCGGGACCAGCAGACCCCCACTGAGACTCTCTCTTCACTGTCAGACACCTTTAAAAACATGACACAGGTCACCACATCCAGGGCAGGATGAGGCATTGGTTGTTTGAATCATGGTGTACCACCAGTACTAAAGCTGGAAAACATCACGAGTAACTTTTAGCTTGTGACTTTCTTCTGCAGTCTTACATCACTGATCGTGTCATAATGTTTAAAATAATTGAGATGCTCTCAGGAAGTAGAGCTTGTTGTTTATAAAGCTGTTGAGGCCACTGTCGACTTCTGACAGGGTAGTCTAGTTTTAGGGACCAAAGTGTCTGTTGTTGCTGTGAGATTAAGTAGATACTGGAAGCATATCTTGTTGACTTGTTCTCCTACAAAAGTCAGTTCTCTACATGGTGAAAATAAGTGTATCTAAACTCCAGAATTCCCAACTAAAATTGGTTTTCTATTTTTTTTTTTTTTATGTGCTAATAGAGAATTTCCCTCTCAGTTCTGTTTCCTCTGAGCAGAAGCTGCTATACAAGGAAAGGATTCACAGAGCTCTTTAAATGTTAGCCTGTTCATGAAACCAGGGTACCTACGGCTTAAGAATGGACTTTTTAAGACATTTTAAGATTGTCCTAATTAAATTTAATGCCCCGTCACACTAGAGTACGAATGGTCATTCAAATGACATTCGTGCAATTCCTGCTGCATTGCCTCGTACAGCAGTTGATGTGTTCACATCAAACTTCAGCTTGTCATCAAAAACAGTCCCCAAATACTTAAATGATGTGACAAGTTCCACTCTCTCTGTTACGTCTGAAGTCAATGATCATTTCTTTAGTTTTGGACACATTTAAATCCAAAAAGTTGTTATCACACCAACAAATCAAATGTGGTAAAGCAGCTCCATGGTCTGATTCTGTACTGTGGAGATGGAACAGTGGTACAGTGTCATCAGAGCGTGAGACCAGATGGCTGCCTTCCTGAGAACTCCTGCAGCTGTCTGTATACATGATAAAAAGGAGGGGTGAAAGAGCGCCTCCGTGTGGTGAGCCCATGGACAACATGACAGAGTCCGAGAAGCAGCCATTTACAGAGACCCTCTCAGATGAAAAAATTCAAAATCCATAAAACAAGCTGGTGAGGTAGGTGGAAGTCATCACTCAGCCTTTCTACTAAAACATACAGCTGCATCTTATTAAATGCTGACGAGAAGTCTGCAGACAAGAGTCCGGCATGTGCCTGTGGCTTCTCCAGATGTTTATACAGGGAGTTGAGAATAAATAGCTTTGCATCCTCCACCCCCGTCCCTGCCTGGTCAGCAAACTGAAGTGTGTCCAGGGATCCATCCCCCGTTTCCAGAATAAGATTCTTCACAATTCTCTCAAAGCCTTTTATTGTTAATGATGTTAAAATGACAAGTCTAAAATTGCAAAGTTGCTGTGGTTTAGTCGTCTTTGGGACTGGGATCACTGTAGATGATTTCCAACTGACCAGGATTTGGTTTGAATTAAAAGACATTTGAAAAATATGCTGGAGTGCAACACTAAGCTGGTCCGCACAATGTTGTAATGTGCACCCACAGATGTTATCTGGACCAGGGGCCTTTCTAATATTTATACCCTTTAGAATGTTTCTGACCCATTCCTGGTCAATAACAACATCAGACTCAGGACTGACAGACTCTCTAATCAGGGAGATGTTTCTGGAAAAGTCATCCTTTTCAAAGCAAGAATAAATATTAAATATATTAGGGAGTTCAGAATCCTTGATTCTCTCAATTTTGAGAAGTTCCCTGTGAATACAGCTGTCCCTCTGAGTGGCTGAGGACATGGATTTTATTCCCCTCTAAGCTGCCCGTAGGTCACCACTACTGTACTTCTGTTCCACTTTATGCTTATATGAGGTCTATTAGACAATAAACCGACCCTTTTATTTTTTTTTTAACTAGATGGATTTGAATGACATGCGATTACACCAATCATGCTTGAACCCTCGTATGCATGCGTGAGTTTTTTCACGCGTGTCGGTGACGTCATTTCCCTGTGGGGAGGCCTTGAGTGAGATGTGGTCCCGCCCTCTCGGCTGAATTCCTTTGTTTCACACGCTGCTCGAGACGGCGCACGTTGCTTTATCAAAATTTTTCTGGACCTGTGAGGAATATCCGAGTGGACACTATTCGAGAAATTAAGCTGGTTTTCGGTGAAAAGTTTAAGGCTGATGATAGATTATGGGGTGTTTCTGTCGGTGTAAGGACTTCCCACAGAGCAGGACGTCCTGCAGCGCTTCCAGGCGCCGTCGTCGGCCTGTTTCAACCTGAAAACATCCTAATTTAAGGCTTAATTCACCCAGGACGTCGTGAGAGAACAGAGAAGATTCAGAAGAGGCCGGCATGAGGACTTTATGCGGACATTCCACTGTTTAAGGACATTTTGTAATGAAAGACGTGCGCGCAAATTCGCCAAGTCGTTTCCGTGATGACTTGGTGAATCTGTGTGCGCCGCGACAGGAAAAACACCTCTGTGTTGAAAACCATTTGTAAAATTCAGGTGGCTTTTGATGGCTTTCAACAAGTGAGTAACTGAGAAATTGTTTAACAGCTGGACATGTTCCAACTTGCCTGTTAAGGTTTCCAACGGAGGTGTTTTTCCTGTCACGACCCCCCGCAGTCGGGTCCGGCCCGACACGCGACTCTGCCCGCACGTTCTTTCATTACAAAATGTCCGTTAACAATGGAATGTCCGAATAAACTCCTCATGCCGACTTCTTCTGAAAGTTCTCTGTTCTCTGACGACTTACTGCGTCAACAGAGCCTGAAATGTGGAAGTTTTCAACTTGAAACGGCGAGACGCTGCCGCCTCGAAGCGCAGATCGCCGTCAGGCGCCGTGGGCCGTCCTTACGGCGACACTACCAGACCAAAATCTCTCATCAGCCGTTAAATTTTTTACCGAAAACCAGCTGAATTTATCGAATGGTGTCCACTCAGTTGTGCCTTAGAGTTTTGAAAAAATTTTGATCAAACAAAGCAGCAGTCTCTGAGCCATTCCTAAACAATGAAAAAAACGACGAGAGGGTGGGCGACTCCTCACTCAAAGACTGCCCACAGGCGAATGACATAACCGACAGGCGTGAAAAAACTCTCGCATGCCCACGAGGGTTCAAGCATGTCTGATGTAATCACACGTGATTCAAATCCATATGGTTTTTGAAAAAAATAATAAGGTCGGATACTTTTCTAATAGACCTCGTACTTTAGTTTAGCTTTCCTTATCTCATACCTTACCTCGCTTGTGATTTCTTTCTTTCCCTGGCTATTCCCTGTATAAAATCTAAGTTTCTTTTCCCTTCGCTCTCTGGATTCTTTGGATGCATTTAGACAGCAACTAAAGACACATTTTTTCAAACTGGCATTTTAGTTTCAATGACTTGACTGTTTTTATATTTGTATGTGTTGTTTTTATTGTCTATATCATGTGAAGCACTTTGTGACCTTGGTCTGAGAAAAGTGCTATATAAATAATGCTTACTTACTTAGTTACTTTTTATTTAAGATGTTTTTCAGTTCCTTAGTAACCCAAGGTTTGTTGTTCAGGAATACAGTAATGACCTTCTGGGGAATATTAGAGTCCACACAAAAGGATATATATGATGAAACTGTAAATGCCAGATCATGTATATGAGGGCATGAGCTATAAAAACATCCCAGTCAGTACAGTCCAAACAAGCCTGTAAGCTGGCAATGCTGTTTTCTGTCCAGCATTTCACTGTTTTGGCAGTTTGCTCACAACACTTTCAAATAGGCGTGTAGGTTGCCAAGAGAAGAACACTGTTGTAGTTTTATACTCCAAAAGGAAGGCATACCTTCTTATATACTTGCACTAGATGTGAACATTGTGCAGTCACACAGAATATACCGTGACGTGGACTGTGGCTGTCTGGATGGGGTCTAACAGCCATGATTACATGATAATACAGACAAGTCCTCTGACACATGAGATGGACTGACAATGGATCTGTCATATCATGCTCATGCTAGATGTCACACTGTGATTACAGGCACTGCACATCAGTGCATCTCCATGACACACTGATGTGCACTCTGGCCATCTGGGCAGGTCTGACAGCCATGTTAACATGATACTACAGATGCATCCTCTTACACAAGAGGTGGACTAACAGTGGATGTGTAATATCATGCACATTATGGGTGCAAGTGGTCTACCATGCAGAGCCTTTGACTTGCTGTGGGGCAGGGTGCCGCGCAGCTGCACGTGCTGTTACAGCTAAGATGATGCGCACATGCTGACTCACACACTGAGCTCCCGCTGGAGTCCAGTGCATGATCGGTGTTAACACACACTTAAGGGGAAAACTTCAGTACAGACAAAACTGGCAGGTGTGGCTGTTTTGTTTTATTTATTTTATTTGAAATTGTTGCAGAGAAGCGGTGTGTAAAAGTAACACTGCCTTTTGGATTCAAGAGCACAAAGAGTGCCGTGTTTGGCTGTGGTGATGCTTGCAAAGATGTAATTTTTTTTTCTTGAATCTGGCACAACTGTGTAGCTATAAATGTCTGTTCACCACCCTTCCCTGTTGGCCAGTCGGATATCTGCACCAAATGTCACCAGCACTTTTACCAGCTCCAGGTTCCTGTCGATGATGGACTGGTCGAGCGCCATCTGTCCTTCTGAGCCGAAGGAGTTGATGTTGACTTTGCAGTTTGTCATGTTTTGCAGTAACAACGTCCTTGGATGTCTTTCTTCTTCTTGCAAAAACCGTCTGCGGGACATGTCAACACGTCCACCTTGCTCATGATTGCAGCTCGGCTGGAAGGTGTTGGACAAAGTAATCCTGCCTGCACCCTAAAGCTGATGATAACCATCTTCCCCTGTTGAGCATCTCTGCTCAGTGCCACAGGTGGGTTAAGAGCAGTCTTTAATATCTTTAATATGATGCAAGCACAATGCCCAGCAGTATGACATGGCAGGTCTTCAAAAGAGCAGACCCCCCCCACCCCCGGCTTGCTTTCCACCCAGACCTTGGTGGCATGTCCGGCACTGGAGGGGCATTCTGCATATCCTGCTGCATTCTGCTGGCATTGTGGGGTTTCGTGCTGTGTTGTTTTTATTCCTAGTCTTTTTCATTTTATTCTGTTTTGGGTTTTTTTGTCATGTGTCATGAGTGGGGTCTGTGAGATATTGTGGTTTGTTCTTTGGTGTCTCTGTTATAATTTTTGCTTGGGGTTTGGTGGTGGGATTTCTCTTGTCTGGTGCTGTATGCTTGGTGTTGGGCATTTCCCCTCTTGTCCTCTCGCTCAGCCTGCCACGCCCTGTCCCTGTCTCTCCTCCAGACCTGTTCAGTTTTTCCTCATCACCTCTTCCTTATAAGCCACACTGTTCTCTCCATCTGTTGCGAGATTGTTGTACCATAAGCCGCTTTCGAGCCTTCATTTGTTTTGTATTTCTGCTAGTTTGTGTACTGACCTGTTTGCCTGTTTTTCAGATCCTGTCCCAGCCTCATGTTACGGACTCTGTTGCTTATTTCTGCCTGCCTTTTTGTGTACTGACCTCTGCTCCGCCCCACATTAAACTCTGAAGCCAACCCTCCTGAATCCAGCATTTATGTCCAACCGCCTCCAGCCTTTATGACTGATAGGAAGGTTTATATCCGCATTCAACCTGCACTCTGGGGAGTCGACCTGGATTCCTGGATCCGAAATGCACGAATCATTGGAGCTGGCTTCGTACCACATTCTGGGTATTCGTATGGCATTCGAACATGGCTGTACAAATGTCTGTCCTGTACAAATGCAGCTCATATTCTGTTTGTTTTTCCAGTTCCTGTGATTCATACAGTATTTGTGAGAGGCTTTCACTGAATTACGTATATACTTGTTAAGATATTGCCATTTATTTTAATATTTTTAATTGTGGTCTCTTGAATAAAATCATATGTCTCATGTCTTACCATTTCTAAGATGTTGGGAGACTGATTTAAGACTTTTAATACCAATTAGGCCGTAATTTAAGGCGGTATTTTCAGATGAACTAATTCAATACCTTTTAAGACTTTGAGGATCTGCAGGAACCTTGTGAAACATCGATGAAGTTGATGTTTCAGATCAACATTTTTAAGGTATGTAGCCCATAATAAGTACAAATAGCACACACACAGATAACTAAATGGCTACCATTATTTTTAAGAAATGTTTTTGTTTGAGAACATTAAAAATACACTCAACAAAAACATAAACGCAACACTTTTGGTTTTGCTCCCATTTTGTATGAAATGAACTCAAAGATCTAAAACTTTTTCCACATACACAATATCACCATTTCTCTCAAATATTGTCCACAAACCAGTCTAAATCTGTGATAGTGAGCACTTCTCCTTTGCTGAGATAATCCATCCCACCTCACAGGTGTGCCATATCAAGATGCTGATTAGACACCATGATTAGTGCACAGGTGTGCCTTAGACTGCCCACAATAAAAGGCCACTCTGAAAGGTGCAGTTTTATCACACAGCACAATGCCACAGATGTCGCAAGATTTGAGGGAGCGTGCAATTGGCATGCTGACAGCAGGAATGTCAACCAGAGCTGTTGCTCGTGTATTGAATGTTCATGTCTCTACCATAAGCCGTCTCCAAAGGCGTTTCAGAGAATTTGGCAGTACATCCAACCAGCCTCACAACCGCAGACCACGTGTAACCACACCAGCCCAGGACCTCCACATCCAGCATGTTCACCTCCAAGATTGTCTGAGACCAGCCACTCGGACAGCTGCTGAAACAATCGGTTTGCATAACCAAAGAATTTCTGCACAAACTGTTAGAAACCGTCTCAGGGAAGCTCATCTGCATGCTCGTCGTCCTCATCGGGGTCTCGACCTGACTCCAGTTCATCGTCGTAACCGACTTGAGTGGGCAAATGCTCACATTCGCTGGCGTTTGGCACGTTGGAGAGGTGTTCTCTTCACGGATGATGCGAAGGAGATGTGTTGCACTGCATGAGGCAAATGGTGGTCACACCAGATACTGACTGGTATCCCCCCCCCAATAAAACAAAACTGCACCTTTCAGAGTGGCCTTTTATTGTGGGCAGTCTAAGGCACACCTGTGCACTAATCATGGTGTCTAATCAGCATCTTGATATGGCACACCTGTGAGGTGGGATGGATTATCTCAGCAAAGGAGAAGTGCTCACTATCACAGATTTAGACTGGTTTGTGAACAATATTTGAGGGAAATGGTGATATTGTGTATGTGGAAAAAGTTTTAGATCTTTGAGTTCATCTCATACAAAATGGGAGCAAAACCAAAAGTGTTGCGTTTATATTTTTGTTGAGTGTATGTAGTTTCTGGTTTTCACAGTCATTCATTGAAGAGATTCAATGCTTTGATGCTGAACTAATAATGTGTTATAGACAACAAACAACATTACAGTTTTAAATTCCCTGCAGTGAAATAGCACAATGGAAACAACACCTAAAGTGAGAAAGTTGGGCCATAATGACGTTTACTACGAACGAACTCTGTGTGATGGGAAACAGATAAATGGTTTGGAGCAAATCACTCAGCAAATAAACCAACAACAGACAGAACAAACCAGTTATCTCAAGAGACGCGACAGCCCAAATCTCCGACTGCAAACTCTTTCCTTTTGCTGTTTGTTCAGCATTAAAGCACAAATTGTCATATCTGTTAATCAGCAAAATGTTGAAACCCACAAGCTCAGGAAACTGTTCAGTTCTGTGCACAAGAAAAGAGCTGCAGCACTTCAGCAAACCGAGAAACGGAGATGGGGACGTGTCGGGCGTGTTGGCCGGCTGCTGTCATTATTGCCGGTAAGTGCAACTAATTTGTACCAAAGTACTGCAATCTGAATATGTTGTCAGGTCCATACGTATTTGGACAGCTGCAGTTTGGTGTCATTTTGCTTCTGTGCATCATCACAATGGAGTTGGAATGAAACGATTAAGATGCGCTTGTAAAGTGGGTGTTTGTTGAATTCAAGGTGTTTCATGAAAATACTGAATTTATCTTTTTTTTTTCACAATCCCCTGAAATTTCACATCTTCTCTGTTCCACTCCACCATGAAGCTCGACATAACAAAAAAGTTGCACCCTGCAAACATAGTAGAGAAGCTTGAATCTTGGACTGGACTGGGTTGCTTGACGCGAGGACGTTTCACTTCAAATCGCAGAAGCTTCCTCAGATAAAATTCTTGCTCTGGAAGTCTGACTTCTGAGCACTTCTTCCAGAGCAAGCATTTTAGCTGAGGAAGCTTCTGCGATTTGAAGCGAAACGTCCTCGCGTCAAGCAACCCAGTCCACTCGAAGATTCAAGCTTCTCTACTATGGAAACCACCTGGACAACTGAGAGCCTACACAGAAACCCTGCAAACATTTAATACTCAAATTACAGCCCACCCCCAAATAAAATGAAACCACTATGAATACAACAGATCATGCAATGATAAGTCACTTTGGTTTTTCAGCAGCTTGCTTCATCAGATGTCCTGTTAAAATGATCAAAGATTTGAACTCATGTCAACAAAAAACAGTAATTCTGGGGAGGTGATGGTTTACTGGTTAAGCGCTGGGCTTGAGACCAGAGGATCAACGGTTCAAATCCCAGCCTAATCGGAAAATCACAAAGGGCCCATTGGGAAGGTCCTTAATCCCCTAGTTGCTCACGGTGTATAGTGGGCACCTTGCATGGCAGCAGCCTGACATGGGGTTGTCATGACTGGGTGTGACATGGCACAGAAAGTGGTAGGGCACACAATGCAGACTCACAGGCTGAAGCGTGGAGGTAAAAATAGGCTTTATCAAAAAACAGGCAATGGTCCGGTACACAAAAGGCAGTCAGCGGGGCGGCAGTACAGACAAGCAAGAGGCAGATTCGTAGTTCAGTACACAAGCAGGGGTCAGGTTCACGGCGTGGCGGAGATTAAGTTA